>NW_025854858.1:16857-38530 GCF_002878395.1 Capsicum annuum
AACCATTTTTCAAATAACTAAATCACCAACCAAACCACATTTAAAAGTAAAAATCCCCTAAAAAGTCCCTACACTTAACCATTTTCAAGTGACAAAGTCACCAACCAAACCATATTCAAAACAAAAAATTTCCTTTGAAGTCCCTACATATAACCATTTTCAAGTAACAAAATCAGCTTCTAAACCACATTTAAAATACAAAATACCCTTTAAATTTCCTACACTTAACCATTTTCAAGTGACTAAGTCACCAACCAAACTAAAATTAAAACAAAAAATTCCTACACTTAACCATTTTCAAGTAACTACCTAGCCAACCAAACTACATTCAAAACATAAAATCTCTTTTAAAGTCTCTATATTTAACCATTTTAAAATGGCTAATTATCAAAACAAAACCATATTCAAAACAAAAAATCCTCTTTAAAGTCTCTTCACTTGACAGTTTTCAAGTGACTAAGTCTTAACCATTCAAAACAAAAAATACCCTTTAAATTCCCTACACATAACTATTTTCAAGTGACAAAGTACCAAAACAAAACGACATTCAATACAAATAATTACCTTCAAAGTCTATACACTTAGCCATTTTAAAGTAACTAAGTCACCAACCAAACCACATTCAAAACAAAAAATCTCCTTTAAAGTCCCTATACTTAACCATTTTCAAGTAACTAAGTATCAAAACCAAACCATATTAAAAACAAAAAATTCTCTTTAAAGTTTCTACACTTAATGATTTTCAAGTGACTAAGTATCAAAATCAAACCACATTCAAATTAAAAAAATCTCCTTTAAAGTCCCTACACTTAAACATTTTCAAGTAACTAAGTCAACAAACAAACCACATTCAAAACATAAAAGTCCTTTTAAAGTCCCTACACTTAACCATTTTTAAGTGACTAGGTATCAAAACCAAACCACTTTCAAAACAAAAATTTTCCTTTAAAGTTGCAACACTTAACCAACTTCAAGTGACTAAGTATCAAACAAAACAACATTCAAAAAAAAATTTCCTTTAAAGTCCCTACACTTAACAATTTTTCAAGTAACTAAATCACAAACCAAACCACATTTAAAAGACAAAATCCCCTTAAAAGTCCGTTCACATAACCATTTTCAAATGACTAAGTGGCAAACCAAACCACATTTAAAAGTAAAAATCGCCTTTAAAGTCCCTATACTTGACCATTTTCAAGTGATTAAGTCGCCAACCTTACCACAATCAAAAATAAAAATCACCTTTAAAGTCCCTACACTTAACCATTTTAAAGTGACTAAGTATCAAAACAAAACCATATTCAAACCAAAAAATCTCCTTTAAAGTCCCTACACTTATCATTTTCAAGTGACTAAGTATCAAACAAACCACATTCAAAACCAAAAATCCTCTTTAAAGTCTCTATACTTAACAATTTTCAAGTGACTAAATATCCAAATCAAGCCACATTAAATATTAAAAATCTTCTTTAATGTCCCTACACTTAACAATTTTCAAGTAACTAAGTCACCATCTAAACCACATTCAAAATAGAAAATTGCCTTTAAAGTCACTACACTTAACCATTTTTGGTTGACTAAGTATCAAAACCAAACCACATTAAAAATAAAAAAAATCTCCTTTAAAGTCCCTACACTTAACCATTTTTAATTGACTAAGTAGCAAAACCAAATCACATTCAAAAAAAAAAAATCCCCTTTAAAGTCCCTACACTTAATAATTTTCAAGTAACTAAGTCACCAACCAAACCACATTCAAAAAAAAAAATCCCCTTTAAAGTCCCTATACTTTACCATTTTCAAGTCACTAAATATCAAAACCAAACCATATTCAAAAGAAAAAATCCCCTTTAGAGTCCAAACACTTAACCATTTTTAAGTGACAAAGTATCAAAACCAAACCACATTCAAAACTCAAATTCTCCTTTAAAGTCTCTACACTTAACCATTTAAAAGAGACTAAGTATAAAACCAAAACCCCATTCAAAACAAAAGTCCTCTTTAAAGTCTCTACATTTAATCATTTTCAAGTAACTAAGTCACCAACAAAGCCGTATTCAAAAGAAAAAAATTCCCTTTAAAGTTCCTATACTTAACTATTTTCAATTGACTAAGTATCAAAATAAAACATATTGAACATAAAAAATCCTCTTTAAAGTCCCTACACTTAACCATTTCTCAAGTAACTAAATCACCAACCAAACCACATTCAAAACAAAAAATGTCCTTTAAAGTCCATATATTTAATAATTTTAAAGTGACTAAGTATCAAAACCAAACCTTATTCAAAACAAAAAATCCTCTTTAAAGTCCCTACACTTAACCAATTTCAAGAAACAAAGTCACCTACCAAACTACATTCAAAACAAAAAATACCATTTAAAGTCCCTACACTTATCCATTTTCAAGGTACTAAGTACCAAAAAAAAAAAAACATTCAAAAGAAATAACCACCTTTAAAGTCCCTATACTTAACTATTTTCAATTAACTATGTCACCAACCAAACCACATATAAAAAAAAAATCCTCTTTAAAGTCCTTATACTTAACTATTTTCAAGTGACTTAAGTATCAAAACCAAAAAACATTCAAAACAAAAAATTTGCTTTAAAGTTCAAACACTTAACCTATTTCAAGTGACTAATTATCAAAACAAAACCACATTCAAAATAAAAAATCCTCTTTAAAGTCTCTACACTTAACCATTTTGAAGTAACTAAATATCAAAACCAAACCACATTCAAAATAAAAAGTCTCCTTTAAAGTCCCTACAATTAACCATTTTTAAGTGACTAAGTATCAAAACCAAACCACATTCAGAATAAAAAATCTCCTTTAAATTCCTACAATTAACCATTTTTAAGTGTCTAAGTATCAAAACCAAACCAAATTCAAAACAAAAAATCCCCTTTAAAGCCCGACACTTAACCTTTTTTAAGTAACTAAGTAACCAACCAAATAACATTTGAAACAAAAATTCCCTTTAAAGTCCCTATACTTTACAATTTTCAAGTGACTAAGAATCAAAACCAAACCATATTCAAAACAAAAAATCCCCTTTAAAGTCCCTGCACTGAACCATATAAAAGAGACTCAGTATCAAAACAAAACCATGTTCAAATAAAAAATCCTCTTTAAAGTCCCTACATTTAACCATTTTCAAATAAATAAGTCACCAACAAATCCACATTCAAAATTAAAAATCCCCATTAAAGTTCCTATACTTAAACATTTTCAATTGACTAAGTATCAAAATAAAACCATATTCAAAATAAAAAATCCCCTTTAAAGTCCCTACACTTAACAATTTTCAACTGATTAAGTATCAAGACCAAACCACATTCAAACCACAAAATCTCCTTTAAAGTCTCTACACTTAACCATTTCAAGTGACTACGTATCAAAACCAAACCACATTCAAAATAAATCCTCTTTAAAGTCTCTACACTTAACTATTTTCAAGTGACTAAGTATCAATATCAAACCACATTCAAAATTAAAAAATCCCCTTTCATGTCCCTCAACTTAACCATTTTCTAGTAACTATGTCACCAATCAAACCACATTCAAAACTTAAAATTTCTTTTAAAGTCCCTACACTTAACCATTTTTAAGTGACTAAGTATTAAAACCAAACCACATTCAAAACAAAAAATCCCTATAAAGTTCCAACACTTAACCAATTTCAAGTGGCTTAGTATCAAAATCAGATCACATTCAAAACAAAAAATCCCTTTTAAAGTCCCCACACTTATCCCTTTTAAAGTCCCTACACTTATCCATTTGGAGACAGACCCTGGAATCTAAAGGATTCAGGTTGAGTAGGACCAAGACGAAGTACTTAGAGTGCAAGTTTAGTGACTTGAGGCAAAAGGATAATGTGGTGGTGCAGTTGGAGTCGCAGGCGGTTTATAGGAGGGATAGTTTTAAGTATCTTGGGTCTATGATCTAGGAGAATGAAGAGATTGATGAGGATGTCTCCCATCGCATTGGGGCAGGTTGAATGAAATGGAGGCTTGCCTCGGGAATTTTATGCGATAAGAATGTGCCTCTTAATCTTAAAGGTAAATTCTATAGAGCTACAGTCCGATCGGCCATATTATATGGGGCGGAGTGGTGGCCTATTAAGAATTCTCATGTCCAAAAGTTGAAGGTTGTGGAAATAAGAATGTTGTGTTGGATGTGTGGATTTATGAAGGCAGACTGGGTCAGGAATGAGACTATTCGGGAGAAGGTAGGAGTGGTTTCGGTGGAGGATATGTTGCGATATGTGATGTTGAGATGGTTTGGCCACATGATGAGAAGGGGCATGGATGCCCCAGTCTGTAGATATGAGAGGTTTGCCTTGGAGGGTTTCAAGTGGGGTAAGGGTAGACCAAAAATGTACTGGTGAGGAGTGATTGGATGTGACATGGAACAGTTACAGCTTACTGAGGACATGACCCTAGATATGAAGGTTTAGAGGAAGAGTATTAAACTAGAAGGCTAAGATGGGTGGTCGAGTCGTAGTCCGTAGTTAGGAGGTTTAAGGATAGCTTGGTTTGGAGTTCCAGTTATTGGGGAGGGGGTCCTTGGGTTGTTAATTATACTATTTTTTTTGGTAAATGTTGGTTCTTTTGTTTATTTAGCATATTGCTTACCTTTTGGTTAATTATAATTTATTTTTGTGGATGTTGGTTCTTCGTTCATTTTAATGTTGCACGACTGTTGGTCTATGGTCTTTTATCTTAAGCCGGGGGTCTATCGGAAACAACCTCTCTACTCCTTCGGGGGTAGTGGTATGGACTGCGTACATTTTACCCTCCCCAAACCCCACTATGTGGGAATATACTAGGTTTGTTGTTGTTTTATTGTTGTTGTAAATCACCAACCAGACCACATTTAAAAGACAAAATCCCCTTAAAAGTCCCTACACTTAACAATTTTCAAATGACTAAGTCACCAACCAAACCACATTGAAAACAACACCTTTAAAGTCCCTATAATTAACCATTTTCAATTGACTAAGTCGCCAACCTAACCATATTCAAAACTCAAAATCCCCTTTAAAGTCCCTATACTTAACCCTTTTAAAGTGACTAAGTATGAAAAAAAACAACATTCCAAACAAAAAATCTCCATTAAAGGTCGTACTCTAAACAATTTTCAAGTGACTAAGTATCAAAACAAAACCACATTAAAAATAAAAAATTCTCTTTAAAGTCTCTACACTTTAACCATTTTCAAGTGACTAAATGTCAAAACCAAACCACATGCGAAATCAAAAATCTCCTTTAAAGTTCCTACAATTAACCATTTTCAAGTGACTAAGTATCAAAATAAAACCACTGTCAAAACAAAAAATCTCCTTCAAAGTCCCTTCACTTAACCATTTTTAAGTGACAAAGTATCAAAACCAAACCACATTTAAAACAAAAAATTAACTTTAAAATTACTACACTAAACCATTTTCAAGTGACTAAGTAAACAACAAAACCACATTCAAAATAAAATTCCCCTTTAAAATCCCTATACTTAACCATTTTCAAGTGACTAAGTCGCCAACCTAACGAAATTCATAACTTAAAATCCCCTTTAAAGTCCATACACTTAACCATTTTAAAGTGACTAAGTATCAAAACAAAACCACATTCAAAACAAAAAATCCCCTTTTAAATCCCTACACTTAACCATATTTAATTGATTAAGTATCAAAACAAAACGAAAAACAAAAGAAAAACTATCCTTTAAAGTCCCTACACTTAACAATTTTTTAATAACTAAGTCATCAACCAAACCACATTCAAAACAAAAAATCCCCTTTAAAGTCCCTATACTATACCATTTTCAAGTGAATATCTAGCAAAACCAAATCATATTCAGAACAAAAGATCCCCTTTATAGTCCCTACACTTAGCCATTTTCAAGTGACTAAGTATCAAAATAATACCACAGTCTATAAAAATTTCCTTTAAAGTCCCAAGACTTAACCATCATTAAGTGACTAAGTATCAAAACCATACAACATTTAAACGAAAAATCACCTTTAAAGTTTCTACACATAACCATTTTTAAGTGACTAATTATCAAATCCAAACTACATTCAAAACTCAAAATCCACTTTAAAGTTCCTACACTTAACTCTTTTAAAGTTACTAAGTATCAAAACAAAACCACATTCAAAACAAAAAATCTCCTATAAAGTCCCTACACTTAACTATTTTCAAGTGACTAAGTATCAAAACAAAATCACATTGAAAACAAAAAATCTTCTTTAAAGTCTCTACATTTAACCATTTTCAAGTGATTAGATATCAAAACCAAACCACATTCATAATAAAATATCCCCTTTAAAGTACCTATACTTAACCATTTTCAAGTAACTAAGTCACCAACCTGTAACACCCCGATTTTCTTAATCGGAATGCTACACGGTGGTCATGACCCCGAAGGACAACAAGCTAACCCATGACTGATATTTTTACCTATATACTATATAATATATCATAAAATACAGAGACATGAACATGAAAATCTATAAGATTCGAACTGAATAAATGTTTAATAACCAAAAGTATGAAAAAGGTATAACAATACCAAAACAATTAATAAATACTAAAAATAATGAGACCAGAATATCTAATCTGACACCTAGTCTGAATGCCTCTAACTGAATTAAATAAGGAGTTGAAGGAACTTATCTCCAACTAACTCCATCTAGCAACTAAATAGTACATGTAGCAATAATCACATCGTCCTCAAATGAGAAGGACTCATTGTAAACTCTGAACACTGGAATGCTACTGCTGATCTGGAGCTAGTGACTCTGAACCTATGGTGTAACATAAGAGAAAGCACCATAGTGCTAATACGTCAGTACGTCTGAATGTACCGAGTATATGAGAGAGGTAGGCTAAATTCAAAGGGTTATATGCATGGACAATGCTAACTAATATGAACATGAGAATGCATATATGCATACATAACTATAGCTGAACTCGTGGAGATAGTGACTACTGAGTCTGAATACTGACAACATAAGTTTACCAATACTGAGATATTAAATAGATGAATGGCTATTTCTGATAGTTCAAATTATGAAGAACTGGTCTGGTTGACTGTGTCTGACAGTCCTGAAGAGGAATACAGATATCATGAATTCTGATAACTGATATGACTGATACATGAGTTCAGAAAGCTGATATAATTGATATAACTATGATGATTGGCCTATCAATGTAACCAATACTGAGTGACTGTATCTGACAGTCTAAGTTCTGATACAACTATCTGAGTTCTATTTTATATGGAGTAACTGAATTTGAGATCAATCCTATCTAGCAGGTGATCTTTAAATCTGATGATTCTTATACTGTTTAACTATAGTTAAGATCAGTCATGTCTAATGGGTGATCTTGAAGTCTATTTATAATGATAAGGATTGATTGTCTCTAACAGTACTGAATCTGTACTACTGAACTAAGTTAACTGTATCTGATAGTCCTAAATCTATAACTAAAACTGTGGGATGAGTTCATCTAGCCGACATACCCCAAACTGAGCTGACTAGGGTCCAATCTCTGCCCTGACTGGAAGGGTGTCATTACCGTACCACCAGTAAAGAAATCTACTATAGAGTCAGTCCTAATCTAGCAGATGACTCCTGCGATTAATCCTATACATATAAATGTGCTAACGGATGACCCCTGAGTATGTTAGTCCTAACCTAACGGGTGACATCTCATACCTACGTTGGCAATGTAGTTTTGGAACTTAGGAATTATTTCTAGGGATCTAAGTCATATTCTATATGGTGAGCCCCCATCCATAGGTTTTCTTGGTGCTGAATCCTACTCCTATTTGAAAAACACTAAACTGAATAGCTAGGCTGTAATACCCTATATTTTTATGCTAGAATTCTAACCATCGTTCCTGCACGTCTAATCTCTAATCAAAGTGATTCTCACGTGAATACAAGTTACATGATCATTATCCTATTCTATAGAGTAGTTTAGAGGTGGAAAATATTTATAGCAATGACCTAGAACAAGGTTGAGCTAAGACCAATTGATTCATCCAAAGTTTGACATTCGATTCAACAAGGTTCAACTTCAAATGTCTATATCTCTTAATATACATGGATTTTTTCATCCCAAGATCTATCAAATTGTATATAATTAAATTAGTTTTCCAACAATACCAATTTTGCAAAAATCTAATAAATCAGCGAAGAGTTATGCCCATTTTTGTGAGAGGCAGTAAGGGTATCCGATGGGCAATGCGCCGGTCAATCAAATGTGCGTGTTTGGGAGTGCGAGGAATACTTAAATGTCTGCCATAAGGTGTGCGACGCACACCATAAGGTCTACCATGGGTTGTGCGCCGCATACCTCACTTCCAACTGCCAAAAACACCCCTATATATGTCTATAACACGAGATTAAACTTCCACAACATCAAAATAAGTTTACTTTCTCTCAAAATAACCAATAACAACCTTTAGTATTTCAACATAAAAACCCCAATAGATAGAGATTCAATCGTGAGAATTCTATAACTTTTACATATTCGAAATCCCCATTACGAAGGCTATGAGTGAAACCCAAAGGTTCATGAATAGTATTACATCATTCAGAAAGTCATTCAAAGCTTTAAGTTTAAGGTATGTGGGGTTTTAAACAAGAACATCCTTTCATTCTTGTTCCCAAAAATTTGTATTATTTTATGAAGATACATGATTTTACTTGTTTAATTATGAATTTGAGATGGAAACTATTATCCAATATTTTTGTTCAAGAAACAATGATATTTTTGTGATATCTTCAAGATAAATTCCTTGAGTTTTGATGTTAATATCATGTTGCAAGTTGAATTTCCAAATTTTCATATGAGTTATACTTTTTTGCTATACAAAGTATGAATCTTAAAATGTTTTGCTCAAGTGTTGATATATGGGATTTAAACCCTCTTTGAGATTATGAGCTTTGGTGAAGTAATGTGTTATACACACCTTGATATTTGAATGATATAACAATTTGGTCTTGAAAGAGTTATTTTTGAACTCGAATGAGAAAATAAATCCACATGTTGATTTATTATGAAAAAGGGGTAGCATGATGGCTCCCGATATGAATTGTTGAATTGCGTTGTTGTGGATTTTCTTTTGAAATGATTTGAGCGAAGTCCGTAAGTAGTATTTAGCACCAAGTGGAAGGTATAAATATGACTGGTACTTCCCTAGAACTATGTGCCCTCATAGGATGTGAGCCTAAGGCTGATTGATATAGTGATCACTAGTGAATAAAAGATTAAGGTCCTACTTTGATGGCAAGGATAAGACAGCTCTCCCCAACGTGGTTTGGACGTTGGAATCCATGTAGCTCACATGGTTTATGTTGGTTGTAAGAGACTCCCAATGTGTATGTTTGTATTCTCCTATCTAATATGAAAAGTTTTATTCTTCTATCTGAGATGAAAACATATTTGTTTGAAAGATTGAGTTTGAGAAAGTCATTATTTTTGAAAGATTTAATGAACATATATTCCAAAGACAATTGTTATGAGATTTCATTGCTTTGATGATTTGGAATTGAGATGGAAGTTAATTGAGAATTATTTTGATGGCTCACATGTTTCACCTGATATATTTTACTCTCGTATGATTATGATAATTTTAATTCGAGCTAAGTGAGTCATTTATATCAGCATGCATAGTTTTATAAACTGTGATGATATTAAGATATTATTTTATATATGCATTGCACCCCCATATATGCTCGGTACATTTTTGTATATGGGCTATATTTTCTTAGAATATAGGTACAAGGTATAGTGTACATGTTCAGATCTAATCAATTTGTGGCATCCAGTCAGCAGGTGATGAGTCCTTTTGATTCAAGGGCTTGAGTTAGTTATATAGTTTAAGAAGTGTTGTATTTGCTTTATATAGTCGTATTGAGTTGATATAGTCGGGAGTCATGACCCAGCTACCTATAGTTAATACTAGTAGAGGCTTCATAGACAGTCAGTAGAAGTTAATGTATTCCATTTTAGTTTTTGTTGTAAAAGCAGAGTTGTAATCTTATAAATTTAGCTCTGTATCTATCATATTCAGAAAAGAGTTATTTTACACAGATTTGTGTAGATTTATACTTTTTGTTTAGTTGTTTATGAGTTATGCCAGTAGAAGGGTTAGCTTGGGGTCACTTGTAATCCTAAGCACCGTATGACATCTCGGGATACAATTTGGGGGCGTTACAAACTTGGTATCAGAGCACAGAGTTAAAGTGTCCTAGGGTGTCTATGAAGCCGTGTCTAGTAGAGTCTTGCGGAATGGTAACGAGACGTTTGTACTTTTCTTCGAGAGGCTACATGGCATTTAGGAAATGTCTCCATTCTTTCAAGTTTGAAATCGTGATATAGAAAAGTTCTCCAAGAAACTTATACAGATTCTCATCTTACTCTAGTCAGGCCATCTCTGCCTTATTTCCAAGGTATCAGAAAAATTTGAGATTAATTCTCCATAAATAGTTATGGAATTGTAAGAGAGCTACAAAAGTATCCTATCAGTACTTTTAAGTTTCAAAAACTGAAGTGCTTTATCAGACCTGTAGAAATCATGCACTAAGCCTGAGTCAGATATGCTTTCAAATTTCACCTCAGAATCCATAATGATAATCTATACTTTTTTATCTATGTACTGTTCTTAAGGTAACATGTTCGACAAGTTCCAATTTCCTCTCCAGATAATGCTCTTATATTCGCTGGCAGAAGTTTCAAATATTTCATAAAGTGGCTTGAGAGGAGCCTTCTAGTGTGTTATAAGTCCTTCAAATTTAAGTTATACCCTCGTTCTTATGAGTTATTTAATTAAGACAGAGTAAGGTGTATTCTTATTTCGTTGAATATTGTGTGTCAAGTTTCTATCTCTTGTATTATGTAATCTTGTTTTCATTATGTTTGTGAAAAATCAAAGTCTAGTGAAGTCGTGTGAGCCCTATTTGGATTCACTAGCATAGTTTCTTTCTAATTCATATAATTTTTTTAATCAAAACACAAAATCAAAGTCTAGTGAAGCCGTGTGAGGCCTATTTCGATTCATTAGCAACTTATTGTTTATCTTGTTGTTCTGGTGTTAGCTGAAATTATGGGTTTCTGTGTAGTGATAGAAGTAGTAACATTTAGTTGAAAGTCTTATTTTTGTTGAACTTGTAGGTTCAGAAGTGTACTGGCAAGAATGGTGGTAAGGGCGATTTATTGAATATGTATAGCTGAATTTTTGCTTATGATTGAATTAGTAATGAAGTGATATACCCTTGTTTGTTAGTTTAGTGAAGTTAGAGAGGGAGATTATTAGTTAAGGTGGATTGTTGTTTTCTTGAAGTATGAAAAGAGTTATTGATGGTATTTGTTGTGCTAGGAAAGTATAGGTTTTGATGGAAGTACTTGGTGGCTAAGTATTGTTAATTTAGGCTTTCCTAAGATTGCAAGAGGAAATTTAGTTGAAATTTATAGAGCTATGAAAGTAATTTAGGTGTGAAGATGGGTTAATAGTAATGATGTGAAGAAGGAGGATATGTTAACAGATTATGAATAAGATAGGCCATATGATTATGATCGATTGTCATTGTGTACTAGTTTTTCTTAATGCTATGTTCTATAGTTTTGAAGTGAAAATTGTGTGTGAGATTGGGTTGTAAATTATGTTTAGCTCTAGACATTAAGTTTGAACAGTTGATGGTTCGGTTGTTGATGCTAGTTATATGGAGGTGATCTAGTAAGCCTGAACAGTGTATGCAAGAGTGTAAGATCATGTGTTCGTAATTAAGTATGGTGTAAAGGTGTGCTCAAGGTGCTATGGGGCTGTATTATTTTTTGAGGATTATTGTATATTGTGTGGTTAGTAGTAACGTTGAGTTGCTAGTTGGAGAAAGGCTAGTTAGATAATTTATGTTGTTCTTGATAGCTAAGTTAAGGAGTTATGATTGAAGATGTTAAGTCTTTTTAGTATGATATTATTCTCATAGTTTGGGAGAAATATAAGTATAGAAGTGTGATCTTGGGTAGGCTAGATTATGTGATTAGAGATGTAGATATGGTTGCAAATGAGAGTGTAAGTCTTTGATGATGATTATTGAAGCTAGGAATTAAGGATAACATATGGATGGGTTGTTCAAGAATGAAGTCGGTAAGTTTGAAATTAGTTCATTCTTGTGATTTTAGCATTTATATGTAGATAATAGAATGATGAAATTATGCCTTAATCTCGAGGATATGGAGTAGACCATCATACTTAGAATACCAGCTTTGACCTTAGGGGGAGATGCTTAGTGAAGAACCAAACCGAGTTTTGAGAATTAGATTGTGATACATGTCAATAATGAGTTATGATGAGATAGTAATCCCTTCTTACTCTAGATTATTCCTTGGATTTCAGTCATTACGACACCAAATCCATCACATGCTAGAAAAATCCATGCCACAGGCCTATGCTTATACCTATCATGTATCCTCAAGCCCATTCTCAGCTTCTAACAAGCATGTAACAGCTTCACTCTATGATTCGAGTTATCTCTTATGAATCTATGAACTCCAGTCTTATGTTGAATAGCTCATGATAAGTATAAACTCATGTTTCAGAGTATAAACAGTTTTTAAACTCATTTTACTAGTGAAGTTCACATTATATCAAGCATGTCCTCAGCTTAGATTTCTTTAATGAATCCATGCCTTTGATATTTTATTCCTCAGGACAAAGATAAGTGTTAATGTTATGTATTGTAGTTTTTGTGCTTCTGGTTCATATGTGTTAGCCCTTCGGTGACCTCTTCCTATCTTAAGATAGTGGTGATGATAGTGGATAAGAAATGGTTTAGATGTGAGAGAGTTGATTACCCTCATTAAGAAATATTATTTATGCTTTTCTATCTAAGGCTAAAGTGTGAAGTAATATTGAGGCCAAGTCTTTGATACATGTCATGGTTAGTTAGAAATTGTGTGTATGTTTTTAAGAATAGTGCAAGAAAATTATTGTTGATAAAGGTTTAGAGAATATATGAAGTATCCCTTTAGGGGCATTTGCCTTAAAGTTATATGTGATTTTTAATGATAGGCTTGAATGTTATGTTGGGTGTAAGATGATGAATGCAATATGAACTAGTGAATCCATATCAAGAGTTTTAAATTAGTCATTGAAGTGGTAAGGCATGTTATGCTTCGGGTGTGAGCTCTAACAAGATATAGAATATTAAACCTTGTGGTTTAGACTAGTATTGTGGTTTCGCATGCCGTATCTTGTGATTTAGTGTTAGGCTTGATCAAGGTGAGAAAACTTAGTTTAGTTTAGACCTTAGTAGAAAGATTTTGCAGTTCCAATATGATAATTATAAGTTGAATCAAATGAGTATGGTATTTAAGGGGAATAGTATAGTTGAGATAGCATTTGAGAAGTGATGCTAAGCTTGAAAGTAAGAAGTTGTGTTGCCTACCCGCCTAGCAATCCTATCCTAGTTTATGAGTTATATAATTATATTCCATGCTATAGAGTTATATCAATGTTGTAATTCCTTAGTCAAATGTCTTGTTCAGAGCATGCCCAAAATTCTTTGCTCCCTAATGCCAACAGAATTTTGTAGAAAAGTGCTGAAGAAATACTCCATTTGAGTATGGGTAGTCAGTATGATCCAGTCCATATAGCCTGTAATCTAGGTTAGCAAGAAAAGAGATAAGCTCCCATAGATTCTTAATTTTCCAACTAGTCTTACTATCTGCAGTCTTATACGTATGTATATTCCAAGAGGCAATGTGTTTGTGTCTAATTAAATGATGAATTCAGCTTAGTTCATGCATCAGTTTCAGTTTCAGATATTAAGTCATGATTCAGTACATAAGTATCCTATGTAGTTTCACAGTCTTTTCCTAGTATTTTCATCAAATTATTATCATTCGGGGACAAACGATCCCAAGAGGGGGATGTTGTAATACCCCGAGTTTTCATGTCATAAACCTCTCATCCTTTCTCATGAGATCAGATCCAGTCAAAAGTAATGGTTACTCATAAGTTGACACTCTCGTTTCTATCTTAGCCATATAGTTATTTTCTTGAGGATTCATGCACTTGTAGACCAGTTCAGTAGCTCATTATTCTTGAGATCCAATGATTCAGTTCTATCAGTTACACATGATAGCTTGAAGACTAATATTCCTTTGTGTTTCAGGTTAATTATCCACATTCGAGGACGAATGTTCCCAAGGGGGAGATAATGTAATACCCCGTATTTTTGTGCTAGAATTATAACCGTCGTTTCTGCGTGTCTAAAATCTAATCCAAGTGATTCTCACGTGAATACAAGTTTAATGATCATTATCCTAGTCTATGGAGTAGTTTATAGGTGGAAAATGTTTATAGCAATGACCTAGAACAAGGTTGAGCTATGACCAATTGACTCATCCAAAGTTTGACATTCGATTCTACAAGGGTCAACTTCAAACATGTATATCTCTTAATATACATGGAATTTTTCATTCCAAGAACTATCAAATTGTAGATAATTGAATTATTTTTCTAGCAATACTAATTTTGCAAAAATCTAATACCGGAGCGAAGAGTTATACCCATTTTTGTGAGAGGCAGTAAGGGTGTGCGAGGGGCAATGCGCCGTCCAATAAAATGTGTGCAATTGGGAGTGCGAGGCACACTTAAATGTCTGCTATAAGGTGTGTGACGCACACGTTAAGGTCTGCCATGGATTGTGCACCGCATACCTCACTTCCAAGTGCCAAAAACACCCTTATATATGTCTATAACGTGGGATTAAACTCCCACAACATCAAAATAAGTTTACTTTCTCTCAAAATCACCAAGAACAACCTTTAGGGTTTCAACATAAAAACCCCAATAGCTAAAGATTCAACCGTGAGAATTCTATAATTTTTAAATATTTGGAATCCCCGTTACGAAGGCTACGAGTGACACCCAAAAGTTCATGAATAGCATTACGTCATTCGGAAAGTCCTTCAAAGCTTCAAGTTTAAGGTATGTGGGATTTTCAACAAGAACATCCTCTCATTCTTGTGCCCAAAAATTTGTATTATCTTACCAAGATACATGATTTTACTTGTTTAATTATGAATTTGAGAGGGAAACTATTATCCTATATTCTTGTTCAAGAAACTATGATATTTTTTTGATGTCTTAAAGATAAATTCCTTGAGTTTTGATGTTAATATCGTGTTTCAAGTTGAATTTTCAGATTTTCATCTGAGTTATATTTGTTTGCTATACAAAGTATTAATCTTGAAATATTTTGCCCAAGTGTTGATATATGGGATTTAAACCCTCTTTGAGATTATGATCTTTGGTGAAGTAATCTATTATACACATCTTGATATTTGAATGATTTGAAATTTTGGTCTTGAAAGAGTTATTTTTGAATTCGAATGAGAAAAGAAATCCACATGTTAATTTATTATGAAAAAGGGGTAGCATGATGGCTCCTGATATGAATTGTTGTATTGTGTTGTTGTGGATTTTCTTTTAAAATGATCTGAGCTAAGTCCGGGAGTTGTCTTTAGCACCGATTAGGAGGTATAGCTGTGATTGGTACTTCCATATAACTATGTGCCCCCGTAGGATGTAAGCCTAAGGCTGATTGATATAGTGATCACTACTGAACAAAAGATTAAGGTCCTACTCCAATGGCAAGGATAGGACAGCTCTTCCCAACGTGGGTTGGATGTTGGATTCCATGTAGCTCACATGGTTTATGTCGGTTGTAAGAGACTCCCAATGTGTGTGTGTGTATTCTCATATCTAATATGAAAAGTCTTATTCTACTATCTTAGATGAAAACATATATGTTTGAAAGACTGAGTTTGAGAAAGTCATTGTTTTCGAAAGATTTAATGAACATATATTCCAAAGAGAATTGTTATGAGATTTAATTGCTTTGATGATTTGGAATTGAGATGGAAGTGAATTGAGATTTATTATGATGACTCACATGTTTCACCCGATATATTTTACTCTCTTATGATTATGATGATTCTAATTCGAGCTAAGTGAGTCATTTATATCAGCATGCATAATTTTATAAACTGTGATGATATTAAGATATTATTTTATATATACATTGCATCCCCATATGCTCGGTATGTTTCCATGGTACTGAACCACATATTTGTATGTGGGCTACATTTTCTCGGAATGTAGGTGCAAGGTATAGTGTACATCTTCAAATCCAGTCAGTTCACGGCATCCAGTCAGCAGGTGATGAGTCCTTTTGATTCAAGGGCTTGAGTTAGTTATACAGTTTGAGAAGTGTTGTATTTTCCTTATCCAGTCGTATTGAGTTGAGATAGTCGGGAGTCATGACCCAACTACCTATAGTCAGTACTAGTAGAGGCTTCATAGACAGTCAGTAGAATTTAATGTATTCCATTTCAGTTTTGGTTGTAAAAGCAGAGTTGTAGTCTTGTAAATTTAGTTTTGTATCTATCATATTCAGAAAAGAGTTATTTTCCGCAGATTTGTATAGATTTATACTTGTTGTTCAGTTGCTTATGATTTATGCCAGTAGAAGGGTTGGCTTGGGGTCACTTGTGATATTAAGCACCATATGACTTCTCGGGACCCAATTTTGGGGCGTTACATGGGCTGAACTAAATAACTTAACTGAACTGATACTAGTGGTATTGTTTAGCGGAGCTAAAACTAAGTTTACTGGATTCCGATGACGGACAAAATATAATGAGTTCTGAGGACTGATTAAGAGTACTAAAGTTACTGAAAGCTTTAGAATTACTAAAGTTTCCGATATCACTGAGTACTAAGATCGCTGAGATTTACTGAACTATTGAGATTTACTAAGGTTTCTGATTTACTAAACTTTCCTTAGTTACATGACTGACTGAGTTCTATAGAACATGGCTTGACTGAGAGTATCGTGAAAATATGACGTGGCCCTAGGCACACAACTATATTTTTTGGGTACGAATACCCCCAGGACTCGATGGAAGGAAATTGACACACATGACTGACTTGAGTATGTGACCAACATCAACAACCCATAATATCATAACTTGGGGAATTCCATGAAGTGCATAGATATCATACATTTTGTACATAAGTAGGATTTGCAAGTAAGCATGGCATAATCTCATAAGACTAGTTCATGAACATCCCAACAACATTTACAAGACACAATTTCAACATGAAAATCATTGGAATATGGGGGCATATCATGAATCCTTCACTTAGTCACAATTTAGTTATGATGCATGATTTCTAGTCTCTTAGGTATTTTATCAAACAACTTACATGCACAACTTAGGCATCGGTGTAAATCATACAATTACTCATCATAAATAATCAAACGTACATGATTTCAACTCAGATGATGTCGTAGATTCATATTAACACATAAAGATTCTATCTTGGAATCATTCCACACATAAACATGATCAACAATCCTTTCATAACATTAAAACCATAATATATAATTTTGGAAAAATGTTCTTCAACTTCATGGACAAAAGGAGTCCATGAATGAACAGACGCATACCTTAGAAAGGAAACTTTGAAAATTTGTTGGAGAGTTCTTGAATTGGAAAACTTAATTCTCGATTATCTTGGAAAAAGGCTTGAATCTTTCTTTTGAGAGATGAGTTTGGTGGGAACCCTAATCTTATGGTTGAGAGTATAAGAGAGGGTTTTTGAGATGCTTAACTAAAGAAAAATGGGAAAAATTATGCCTCTTTAGCGTTATAAGTAGTGGAAGGTGAAGGAAAAGACCAAAATACCCTTAATAAATAATTTCCAAGTAGCTGAAAAATCATAGCTGATGACCTTCGTGATAGGGCGTCACAAATATGATAAGCTATCACGAATGTCGTCACTTAGGAGCTGGTTTCTGCCTAAGGTTGATGACTGTCATGATAGACGTCACAGATGTGATAAGCTATCACGAATGTCATCACTTAGGAGCTGGTTTCTGCCTAAGGCTGACGACCTTCGTGATAGGGCGTCACAAATGTGATAAGCTAACATGAATGTCGCCACACTATTTTCAGCCTGACATGCTGGAGTAAAATGAGCATACCTCTTAGCTCCGATATCGGATTTAGGTAAAATTGGTATCGTTCGAAAGATAATTCAACTATATATATGTTGATAGGTCATGATCTCAAAAATTCCAAGTATAATGAGAGATATGCTCCTTTAAAGTTGACTATATCAATATCCTTCTCAAAAATTCAATCGGTAAGGAATGTTTTGATTCGTATGATAGATGGAAGTTATTTGACGCATTAATATACATCTACCTTACTCATAAAACAATAAAAGAACCATGGTGTACTATGCATGAGTTTGGTACATGGATCTAATTGTGGTTTTGATTTTTTGGGATATTACACAACCAAACCACATTCAAAACACAAAAGTCCCTTAAAAGTCCCTACACTTAACTATTTTTAAGTGACTAAGTATCAAAACCAAACTACATTCATAATAAAAAAACCTCCATTAAAGTCCCTACACTTAACCATTTTAAGTGACTAAGTATCAAAACCAAACTGCATTCAAAACAAAAAATTCCACTTAAAGTCCTTACACTTAACCATTTTCAAGTAACTAAGTCACCAACCAAACCACATTCAAAACAAAAAATCCTCTTTTAAGTCCCTATACTTTACCATTGGCAAGTGACTAAGTATCTAAACCAAACCATATTTAAAATAAAAAATACCCATTAAAGTCCATACACTTAATCATTTTCAAGTGACTAAGCATCAAAATGAAACCACAGTCAAAACAAAAAATCTCCTTTAAAGTCCCTAGACTTAACCATTTTTAAGTGACTAAGTATCAAATCCAAACCACATTTTAAACAAAAAATCACCTTAAAAGTTATTACACTTAAACATTTTCAATTTACTAATAATCAAAACCAAACCACATTCAAAACTCAAAATCCCCTTTAAAGTTCATACACTTAACCATTTAAAATTGACTCAGTATAAAAACAAAACCAGATACAAAACAAAAATCCTCTTTAAAGTCCCTACATTTAACCATTTTTAATTAACTAAGTCACCAACAAAGCCACATTCAAAACAAAAAAATACTTTTAAAATCCCTATACTTAACAATTTTCAAGTGACGAAGTATCAAAATCAAACGATATTCAAAAGAAAAAATTCCCTTCAAAGTCCCTACACTTAACCATTTTCAAGTGACTAAGTATCAAAACCAAACCACATTTAAAACACAAAATCTCCTTTAAAGTCTCTACTTTTAACCATTTTCAAGTGACTAAGTATAAAAACCAAACCACATTTAAAATAAAAATCTCCTTTTACATCCCTATACTTAACCATTTTCAGGTAACTAAGTCACCAACCACCCCGTACCAACCATACCAAACCAAACCAAGACCAAATGAAAACCATTCCTTTTAAAGTCGGTATACTTAACCATTTTCATGTAACTAAGTCACCAACCAAACCACATTCAAAATAAAAATTCCCCTTCGAAGTCCCTACACTTAACCATTTACAAGTAACTAATTTACAAACCAAACCACATTCAAAATACAAATTCCCCTTTAAAGTCTGTACACTTAACCATTTTCAAGTGACTAAGTGACCAACCAAACCACATTCAAAACAAAAAATCTCCTTTAACGTTACAACACTTAACCATTTCTAAGAGACCAAGAATCCAAACCAAACCACAATTAAAACAAAAAATCACCTTTAAAGATACTACACTTAACCATTTTCAATTGACTAAGTATTGAAACCAATCCACAATCTAAACTCAAAATCCCTTTTATTCTCCCTGCACTTAACCATTTAAATATGACTAAGTAACAAAACAAAACAACATTCAAAACAAAAATCCTCTTTAAAGTCCTCAGATTTAATCATTTTCAAGTAACTAAGTCACATACCAAGCCACATTCGAAATAAAAAATCTTCATCAAATTTTCTATACTTAACTATTTTCAAGTAACTAAGTATCAAAATCAAACCATATTCAAAACAAAAAAATCCCTTTTAAAGTCCCCACACTTAACAATTTTCGAGTGACTAAGTATCAAAACCAAACCACATTCAAAACACAAAATCTCCTTTAAAGTCTCTACACTTAACCATTTTCAAGTGACTAAGTATCAAAACTAAACCACATTCAAAATGAAAAATCCCGTTTTAAGTCCCTACACTTATCCATTTTCTAATAACTAAGTCAACAACAAAACCACATTCGAAACATACAATCCTCTTTGAAGTCCCTATACTTTAGCATTTCCAAGTGACTATGTATCAAACCCAAACTACATTCAAAAAAAAAAATCCAGCATAAAGTCTCTACACTTAACCATTTTCAAGTGACTAAGTATCGAAATCAAACAACATTCAAAAGAAAAAAATTCACTTTAAAGTCCCTACACTTAACCATTTTCAAGTAATTAAGTCACCATCAAAACCACATTCAAATCATAAAATTCCTTTTAAAGTCTCTACCCTTAACCATTTTTAAGTGACTAAGTATCAAAACCATACCCCATTCAAAAACAATAAATGCCCTTTAATGTTCCAACACTTAACCAATATCAAGTGACTAAGTAGCAAAACCAAACCACCTTCAAAACAAAAAATGCCCTTTAAAGTTCCTACACTTAACCATTTTTCAAGTAACCAAAGCACCGACCAAACCACACTTAAAAGTCAAAATCCCCTTAAAAGTCCCTACACTTGACCATTTTAAAGTGACTAAGTAGCCAACCAAACCACATTCAATAAAAAAATCCCCTTTAAAATCCCTATACTTAATGATTTTCAAGTGACTAAGTCACCAAACAAACCCCATTTAAAACTCAAAATCCCCTCTAAAGTCCCAACACTTAAGCATTTTAAAGTGATTAAGTATCAAAACAAAACCACATTCTAAACAATAAAATCCCCTTTAAAATCCCTACACTTAATAATTTTAAAGTGACTAAGTACCAAAACAAAACCATATTCGAAACAAAAAATCTACTTCAAAGTCCCCACATTTATCCATATTTAAGTGACTATGTATCAAAACCATACCACATTCAAAATAAAAAGTTCTCTTTAAAGTCACTACATTTAACCATTTTTGAGTGACTAAAAATCAAAACTAAACCACATTCAAAATAAAAAATGAACTGTAAAGTCTCTACAGTTAACAACTTTCAAGTGACTAAGTATCAAAACCAAACCACATTCAAAATAAAAAATCCCCTTTAAAGTCCCTACGCTTAACAATTTTCAATTAATTACGTCACCAACCAAACTACATTCAACCCACATTATTCCCTTTAAAGTCCCTACACTTAGACATTTTTGAGTGACTAAGTACCAAAATCAAACCGCATTCAAAACAAAAAATCACCTTTAAAATTCCTACACTAAACCAATTTCAAGTTACTAAGTTTTCAAACCTAACCACATTCAAAACATAAAAAATCCTTTAAAGTCCCTACACTTAACCATTTTCAAGCAAATATATCACCAACAAAACCACATTCAAGACACAAAATATCCTTTAAGGTCCCAATACTTAAGAGACTAAGTATCAAAACTTAACCATATTTAAAAAAAAATCACCTTCAAAGATACTAAACTTAACCATTTTTAATTCACTAAGTATCAAAACCAAAACACAA
>NW_025854858.1:41530-47527 GCF_002878395.1 Capsicum annuum
AGAAAAAAATCCCCTTTAAAGTCTTTACACTGAACCATTTTCAAGTGACTAAATATCAAAACCAAACCAAATTTAAAATAAAAAATCCCCTTTGAAGTCACTACACTTAACCATTTTCAAGTTACTATGTCTCCAACCAAACCAGATTTAAATCACAAAATCCCCTTTAAAGTCCCTACACTTAACCATTTTTGAGTGACTAAGTATCAAAACCAAACCTCATTCAAAAGAAAAAATTCACTTTAAATTTTCTACACTTAACCAATTTCAAGTGACAAAGTTTTCACACCAAACCACACTAAAAACTAAAAAAATCCCCTTTAAAGTCCCTACGCTTAACCATTTTCAAGTAAATAAATCATCAGTCAACCCACTTTCAAGACACAAAATACCCTTTAAAGTTCCTACAGTTAACAATTTTCAAGTGACTAAGTCACCACCTAAACCACATTCAATACATCCCCTTTAAATTCCCTATACTTAACCATTTTCAAATAACTAAGTCACCAATCAAACCACGCTCAAAACCAAAAATCCCCTTTCAAAGTCCCTACACTTAACCATTTCCAAGTAACTAATTCATAATCCAAACCACATTCAAAACTCAAATTCCTCTTTAAAGTCCGTACACTTAACCATTTTCAAGTGACTTAGTCACCAACCAAACCAAAATGAAAACAAAAACTTTCCTCTAACATCCCTATGCGTAACCACTTTTAAGAGACTAAGTATCAAAACCAAACCACATTTAGAATTAAAATATCTCCTTTAAAGTCTCATCACTTAACCATTTTTAATTGACTTTGTATCAAAACCAAACGATATTCAAAACAAAAAATCCCCATTAAAATACCTACACTTAGCCATTTTAAAATAACTAAGTCACCAAACAAACCACATTCAAATCAAAAAATCAACTTTAAAGTCACTATACTTTACCATTTTCAAGTGACTAAGCATTAAAACCAAACCATATTCAAAACAAAAAATTTCCTTTAAAGTCCATACACTTAACCATTTTCAAGTGCCTATTATCAAAATAAATCCACTGTCAAAACCAAAAAGCTTCTTTAAAGTACCTACACTAAACCATTTTTAAGTTACTAAGTATCAAAACCAAACCAAATTTAAAACAAAAAATTACCTTTAAAGTCCCTACACTTAACCATTTAAAAGTGACTAAGTATCGAAAAAAAAAACAAAATCAAAACATAAATCCTCTTTAAAGACCCTACATTTAACCATTTACAAGTAACTAAGTAAAAAAACAAAACCACTTTAAATATAAAATATCCCCTTTAAATTCCTTCCACTTAAACATTTTCAAGTAACTAGGTCACCAACCAAACCACATTCAAAACAAAAAATCCCCTTTAAAATCACTTTACTTAACGATTTTCAACTGACTAAGTATCAAACCCAAACCATATTAAACACAAAAAAATTTCTTTAAAGTCTCTACACATAACCAATTTCAAGTGACTAAGCATCAAAACCAAACCACATTCATCACTCAAAATCTCCTTTATAGTAACTACACATAACAGATTTCAAGTGACTAAGTATCAAAAGCAAACCACATTCAAAACCAATAATCCCCATTTAAGTCCCTACACTTAACCATATTTAAGTGACTATATATCAAAACCATACGACATTCAAAAAAAAAAATTCTCTTTAAAGTCACTACACTTGAATATTTTAAAGAAATTAAGTATCAAAACAATCTCCTTTAAAGACGCTACACTTAACCATTTTAAAGTAATTAAGTATAAAAACAATCTCCTTTAAAGTTCCTACACTACACCATTTTCAAGTGGCTAGGTATCAAAACAAAACCACATTCAAAACAAAAAATCAACTTTAAAGGCTCTACACTTAACCATTTTCAAGTGACTAGATATCAAAACCAAACCACATTCAAAATAAAAAATCCACTTTAAAGTCCCTACACTTAACCATTTTCTGGTAACTAAGTCACCAACCAAACCACATTCAAATAAAAAATACCCTTTAAAGTCCCTATACATAACCATTTTCAAATGACTAAGTTTCAAAACCAAACCACATTCAAAAGAAAAAATCTCCTTTAAAGTCCCTACACTTAACCATTTTCAAGTAACTAAGTCACCAAGCAAACCAGATTCAAAACCAAAAATTCCTTTTAAAGGCCCTACACTTAACCATTTTTGAGTGACTAAGTATCAAAACCAAACCGCATTCAAAACAAAAAATCCCCTTTAAAGTTCCTACACTTAACAAATTTTGTGTGAATAAGTTTTCAAACCAAACCACATTAAAAACAAATAAATCCCCTTTAAAGTCCCAACACTTAACCATTTTCAAGTAAATCAATCACCGACAAAAACCACATTCAAGACACAAAATACCCTTTAATGTCCCTACACTAAAACCATTTTCAAGTGACTAAATCACCACCCAAACAACATTCAATACAACCCCTTTAAAGTCCCTATACTTTACCATTTTCAAGTAACTAAGTATCAAAACCAAACCATATTCAAAACAAAATATCTCCTTTAAAGTCCATACACTTAACCATTTTCAAGTGACTAATTATCAAAATAGATCCACAGTAAAAACCAAAAATCTCCTTTAAAGTACCTACACTTAACCATTTTTAAGTTACTAAGTATCAAAATCAAACCAAATTTAAAACAAAAAATCACCTTTAAAGTCCCTACACTTGACCATTTAAAAGTGACTAAGTATCAAAACAAAACCAAAATCAAAACATAAATCCTCTTTAAAGACCCTACATTTAACCATTTAAGTAAGTAAGTATCAAAACAAAACCACTTTAAATATAAAATATCCCCTTTAAATTTCTTCCACTTAAACATTTTCAAGTAACTAGGTCACCAACCAAACCACATTCAAAACAAAAAATCCCCTTTAAAATCACTATACTTAACGATTTTCAACTGACTAAGTATCAAACCCAAACCATATTAAACACAAAAAAAATTTCTTTAAAGACTCTACACATAACCAATTTCAAGTGACTAAGCATCAACACCAAACCACATTCATCACTCAAAATCTCCTTTATAGTAACTACACATAACAGATTTGAAGTGACCAAGTATCAAAACCATACCACATTCAAAACTAATAACAACCTTTTAAGTCCCTACACTTAACCATATTTAAGTGACTATATATCAAAACCATACGACATTCAAAATAAAAAATTCTCTTTAAAGTCACTACACTTAAATATTTTACAGAAATTATCAAAACAATCTCCTTTAAAGACCCTACACTTAACCATTTTAAAGTAATTAAGTATAAAAACAATCTCCTTTAAAGTCCCTACACTAAACCATTTTTAAGTGGGTAGGTATCAAAACAAAGCCACATAAAAAACAAAAATCAACTTCAAAGGCTCTACACTTAACCATTTTCAAGTGACTATGTATCAAAACCAAACCACATTCAATATAAAAAATCCTCTTTAAAGTCCATACACTTTACCATTTTCAGGTAACTAAGTCACCAACTAAACCACATTCAAATAAAAAATACCCTTTAAAGTCCCAATACATAACCATTTTCAAATGACTAAGTATCAAAACCAAACCACATTCAAAAGAAAAAAGTCCTCTTTTAAGTCTCTACACCTAACCATTTTCAAGTGATTTAGTCACCAACCAAACCACACTGAAAATAAAAAATATCAATTCAAGTCTCAACACTTAACTATTTTCAAGTACTAGGTATAAAAAGAAAAACCACATTCAAATCAAAAAATTCACTTTAAAGTGTTTATGCTTAACAATTTTCAAGTGACTAAGTATCAAAACCAAACCAAATTCAAAATCAAAAATCTCCTTTAAAGTCCCTAAACTTAACCATTTTCAAGTAACTAAGTCACCAACCAAACCAGATTCAAAACCCAAAATTCCTTTTAAAGGCCCTACACTTAACAAATTTTGAGTGACTAAGTATCAAAACCAAACCGCATTCAAAACAAAAAATCCCCTTTAAAGTTCCTACACTTAACCAATTTCATGTGACTAAGTTTTCAAACCAAACCACATTCAAAACAAAAAAATCCCTTTTAAAGTCCCTACACTTAACCATTTTCAAGTAAATAAATCACGGACAAAAGCCACATTCAAGACACAAAATACCCTTTAATGTCCCTACACTAAAACCATTTTCAAGTGACAAAATCACCACCCAAACAACATTCAATACATCCCCTTTAAAGTCCCTATACTTTACCATTTTCAAGTGACTAAGTATCAAAACCAAACCATATTCAAAACAATATATCTCCTTTAAAGTCCATACACTTAACCATTTTCAAGTGACTAATTATCAAAATTAATCCACTGTCAAAACCAAAAATCTCCTTTAAAGTCCCTACACTTAACCATTTCTAAGTTACTAAGTATCAAAACCAAACCAAATTTAAAACAAAAAATCACCTTTAAAGTCCCTACACTTGACCATTTAAAAGTGACTAAGTATCAAAACAAAACCAAAATCAAAACATAAATCCTCTTTAAAGACCCTACATTTTACCATTTAAGTAACTAAGTATCAAAACAAAACCACTTTAAATATAAAATATCCCCTTTAAATTTCTTCCACGTAAACATTTTCAAGTAACTAGGTCACCAACCAAACAACATTCAAAACAAAAAATCCCCTTTAAAATCACTATACTTAACTATTTTCAACTGACTAAGTATCAAACCCAAACCATATTAAACACAAAAAAATTTCTTTAAAGTCTCTACACATAACCAATTTCAAGTGACTAAGCATCAACACCAAACCACATTCATCACTCAAAATCTCCTTTATATTAACTACACATAACAGATTTGAAGTGACTAAGTATCAAAACCAAACCACATTCAAAACTAATAACCACCTTTTAAGTCCCTACACTTAACCATATTTAAGTGACTATATATCAAAACCATACGACATTCAAAATAAAAAATTCTCTTTAAAGTCACTACACTTAAATATTTTAGAGAAATTAAGTATCAAAACAATCTCCTTTAAAGACCCTACACTTAACCATTTTAAAGTAATTAAGTATAAAAACAATCTCCTTTAAAGTCCCTACACTAAACCATTTTTAAGTGGCTAGGTATCAAAACAAAACCACATAAAAAACAAAAATCAACATTAAAGGCTCTACACTTAACCATTTTCAAGTGACTATGTATCAAAACCAAACCACATTCAAAATAAAAACTCCCCTTTAAAGTCCATACACTTAACCATTTTCAGGTAACTAAGTCACCAACCAAACCACATTCAAATAAAAAATACCCTTTAAAGTCCCTATACATAACCATTTTCAAATGACTAAGTATCAAAACCAAACCACATTCAAAAGAAAAAAATCCTCTTTTAAGTCTCTACACCTAACCATTTTCAAGTGATTTAGTCACCAACCAAACCACATTGAAAATAAATAATGTCATTTAAAGTCCCAACACTTAACTATTTTCAAGTTACTAGGTATAAAAACAAAACCACATTCAAAGCAAAAAGTTCACTTTAAAGTGTTTACGCTTAACAATTTTCAAGTGACTAAGTATCAAAACCAAACCAAATTCAAAATCAAAAATCTCCTTTAAAGTCCCTAAACTTAACCATTGTCAAGTAACTAAGTCACCAACCAAACCAGATTCAAAACCCAAAATTCCTTTTAAAGGCCCTACACTTAACCATTTTTGAGTGACTAAGTATCAAAACCAAACCGCATTCAAAACAAAAAATCCCCTTTAAAGTACCTACACTTAACCAATTTCGTGTGACTACGTTTACAAACCAAACCACATTCAAAACAAAAAAATCCCCTTTAAAGTCCCTACACTAAGATATTTTTGAGTGACTAAGTATCAAAATCAAACCTCATTCAGAACAAAAAATCACCTATAAAATTCCTACACTTAACTAATTTCAAGTTACTAAGTTTTCAAACCTAACAACATTCAAAATAAA
>NW_025854858.1:50527-56410 GCF_002878395.1 Capsicum annuum
ACATTCAATACATCCCCTTTAAATTCCCTATACTTAACCATTTTCAAGTAACTAAGTCACCAATCAAACCACGCTCAAAACCAAAAATCCCCTTCAAAGTCCCTACACTTAACCATTTCCAAGTAACTAGTTCGTAATCCAAACCACATTCAAAACTCAAACTCCTCTTTAAAGTCCCTACACTTAACCATTTTCAAGTGACTTACTCACCAACCAAACCAAAATGAAAACAAAAAGTTTCCTCTAACATCCCTATGCTTAACCACTTTTAAGAGACTAAGTATCAATACCAAACCACATTCAGAATTAAAATATCTCCTTTAAAGTCTCATCACTTAACCATTTTTAATTGACTTTGTATCAAAACCAAACGACATTCAAAACAAAAAATCCCCATTAAAATACCAACACTTAGCCATTTTAAAATAACTAAGTCACCAAACAAACCACATTCAAATCAAAAAATAACCTTTAAAGTCACTATACTTTACCATTTTCAAGTGACTAAGTATTAAAACCAAACCATATTTAAAACAAAAAATCTCCTTTAAAGTCCATACACTTAACCATTTTCAAGTGACTAATTATCAAAATAAATCCACTGTCAAAACCAAAAATCTTCTTTAAAGTACCTACACTAAACCATTTTTAAGTTACTAAGTATCAAAACCAAACCAAATTTAAAACAAAAAATTACCTTTAAAGTCCCTACAATTAACCATTTAAAAGTGACGAAGTATCAAAACAAAACCAAAATCAAAACATAAATCCTCTTTAAAGACCCTACATTTAACCATTTACAAGTAACTAAGTATCAAAACAAAACCACTTTAAATATAAAATATCCCCTTTAAATTCCTTCCACTTAAACATTTTCAAGTAACTAGGTCACCAACCAAACCACATTCAAAACCAAAAATCCCCTTTAAAATCACTATACTTAACGATTTTCAACTGACTAAGTATCAAACCCAAACCATATTAAACACAAAAAAATTTCTTTAAAGTCTCTACACATAACCAATTTCAAGTGACTAAGCATCAACACAAAACCACATTCATCACTCAAAATCTCCTTTATAGTAACTACACATAACAGATTTCAAGTGACTAAGTATCAAAAGCAAACCACATTCAAAACCAATAATCCCCTTTTAAGTCCCTACACTTAACCATATTTAAGTGACTATATATCAAAACCATACGACATTCAAAATAAAAAATTCTCTTTAAAGTCACTACACTTAAATATTTTAAAGAAATTAAGTATCAAAACAATCTCCTTTAAAGACCCTACACTTAACCATTTTAAATTAATTAAGTATAAAAGCAATCTCCTTTAAAGTCCCTACACTAAACCATTTTAAAGTGGCTAGGTATCAAAACAAAACCACATTCAAAACAAAAAATCAACTTTAAAGACTCTACACTTAACCATTTTCAAGTGACAAGGTATCAAAACCAAACCACATTCAAAATAAAAAATCCCCTTTAAAGTCCCTACACTTAACCATTTTCTGGCAACTAAGTCACCAACCAAACCTCATTCAAATAGAAAATACCCTTTAAAGTCCCTATTCATAACCATTTTCAAATGACTAAGTATCAAAACCAAACCACATTCAAAAGAAAAAAAATCCTCTTTTAAGTCTCTACACCTAACCATTTTCAAGTGATTTAGTCACCAACCAAACCACATTGAAAATACAAAATATCATTTAAAGTCCCAACACTTAACCATATTCAAGTTACTAGGTATAAAAACAAAACCACATTCAAAGCAAAAAATTCACTTTAAAGTCTTTACACTTAAAATTTTTCAAGTGACTAAGTATCAAAACCTAACCAAATTCAAAATCAAAAATCTCCTTTAAACACCCTACACTTAACCATTTTCAAGTTACTAAGTCACCAACCAAACCAAATTCAAAACCAAAAATTCCTTTTAAAGGCCCTACACTTAACCATTTTTGAGTGACTAAGAATCAAAACCAAACCGCATTCAAAACAAAAAATCCCCTTTAAAGTTCCTACAGTTAACCAATTTCGTTTGACTAAGTTTTCAAACCAAACCACATTCAAAACAAAAAAATCCCCTTTAAAGTCCCTACACTTAACCATTTTCAAGTAAATAAATCACCGACAAAAACCACATTCAAGACACAAAATACCCTGTAATGTCCCTACACTAAAACCATTTTCAAGTGACTAAATCACCACCCAAAAAACATTCAATACATCCCCTTTAAAGTCCCTATACTTTACCAGTTTCAAGTGACTAAGTATCAAAACCAAACCATATTCAAAGCAAAATATCTCCTTTAAAGTCCATACACTTAACCATTTTCAAGTGATTAATTATCAAAATAAATCCACTGTCAAAACCAAAAATCTCCTTTAAAGTACCTACACTTAACCATTTTTAAATTACTAAGTATCAAAACCAAACCAAATTTAAAACAAAAAATCACCTTTAAAGTCCCTACACTTAACCATTTAAAAGTGACTAAGTATCAAAACAAAAAAAAAATCAAAACATAAATCCTCTTTAAAGACCCTACATTTAGTCATTTACAAGTAACTAAGTATCAAAACAAAACCACTTTAAATATAAAATATCCCCTTTAAATTCCTTCCACTTAAACATTTTCAAGTAACTAGGTCACCAACCAAACCACATTCAAAACAAAAAATCCACTTTAAAATCACTTTACTTAACGATTTTCAACTGACTAAGTATCAAACCCAAACCATATTAAATACAAAAAAATTTCTTTAAAGTATCTACACATAACCAATTTCAAGTGACTAAGCATCAACACCAAACCACATTCATCACTCAAAATCTCCTTTATAGTAACTACACATAACAGATTTCAAGTGACTAAGTATCAAAAGCAAGCCACATTCAAAACCAATAATCCCCTTTTAAGTCCCTACACTTAACCATATTTAAGTGACTATATATCAAAACCATACGACATTCAAAATAAAAAATTCTCTTTAAAGTCACAACACTTAAATATATTAAAGAAATTAAGTATCAAAACAATCTCCTTTAAAGACCCTACACTTAACCATTTTAAAGTAATTAAGTATAAAAACAATCTCCTTTAAAGTCCCTACACTACACCATTTCCAAGTGGCTAGGTAGCAAAACAAAACCACATTCAAAACAAAAAATCAAGTTTAAAGGCTCTACACTTAACCATTTTCAAGTGACTAGATATCAAAACCAAACCACATTCAAAATAAAAAATCCTCTTTTAAGTCTCTACACCTAACCATTTTCAAGTGATTTAGTCACCAACCAAACCACATTGAAAATAAAAAATATCATTTAAAGTCCCAACACTTAACCATTTTCAAGTTACTAGGTATAAAAACAAAACCACATTCAAAGCAAAAAATTCACTTTAAAGACTATACACTTAACAATATTCTAGTGACTAAGTATCAAAACCAAACCAAATTCAAAATCCAAAATATCCTTTAAAGTCCCTACACTTAACCATTTTCAAGTAACTAAGTCACCAACCAAACCAGATTCAAAACCAAAAATTCCTTTTAAAGGCCCTACACTTAACCATTTTCAAGTAACTAAGTCACCAACCAAACAAGATTCAAAACCCAAAATTCCTTTTAAAGGCCTTATACTTAACCATTTTTGAGTGACTAAGTATCAAAACCAAACCGCATTCAAAACAAAAAATCCCCTTTAAAGTTCCTACACTTAACCAATTTTGTGTGAATAAGTTTTCAAACCAAACCACATTAAAAACAAATAAATCCCCTTTAAAGTCCCAACACTTAACCATTTTCAAGTAAATCAATCACCAAAAAAACCACATTCAAGACACAAAATACCCTTTAATGTCCCAACACTAAAACCATTTTCAAGTGACTAAATCACCACACAAACAACATTCAATACATCTCCTTTAAATTCCCTATACTTTACCATTTTCAAGTGACTAAGTATCAAAACCAAACCATATTCAAAACAAAATATCTCCTTTAAAGTCCTTACACTTAACCATTTTCAAGTGACTAATTATCAAAATAAATCCACTGTCAAAACCAAAAATCTCCTTTAAAGTACCCACACTTAACCATTTTTAAGTTACTAAGTATCAAAACCAAACCAAATTTAAAACAAAAAATCACCTTTAAAGTCCCTACACTTAACCATTTAAAAGTGACTAAGTATCAAAACAAAACCAAAATCAAAACATCAATCCTCTTTAAAGACCCTACATTTAACCATTTACAAGTAACTAAGTATCAAAACAAAACCACTTTAAATATAAAATATCCCCTTTAAATTTCTTCCACTTAAACATTTTCAAGTAACTAGGTCACCAACCAAACCACATTCAAAACAAAAAATCCCCTTCAAAATCACTATACTTAACGATTTTCAACTGACTAAGTATCAAACCCAAACCATATTAAACACAAAAAAATTTCTTTAAAGTCTCTACACATAACCAATTTCAAGTGACTAAGCATCAACACCAAACCACATTCATCACACAAAATCTCCTTTATAGTAACAACACATAACAGATTTGAAGTGACTAAGTATCAAAACCAAACCACATTCAAAACTAATAACCACCTGTTAAGTCCCTACACTTAACCATATTTAAGTGACTATATATCAAAACCATACGACATTCAAAATTAAAAATTCTCTTTAAAGTGACTACACTTAAATATTTTAAAGAAATTAAGTATCAAAACAATCTCCTTTAAAGACCCTACACTTAACCATTTAAAAGTAATTATGTATAAAAACAATCTCCTTTAAATTCCCTACACTAAACCATTTTTAAGTGGCTAGGTATCAAAACAAAGCCACATACAAAACAAAAATCAACTTTAAAGGCTCTACACTTAACCATTTTCAAGTGACTATGTATCAAAACCAAAGCACATTGAAAATAAAAAATCCCCTTTAAAGTCCATACACTTAACCATTTTCAGGTAACTAAGTAACCAACCAAACCATATTCAAATAAAAACTACCCTTTAAAGTCCCTATACATAACCATTTTCAAATGACTAAGTATCAAAACCAAACCACATTCAAAAGAAAAAAATCCTCTTTTAAGTCTGTACACCTAACCATTTTCAAGTGATTTAGTCACCAACCAAACCACATTGAAAATAAAAAATGTCAATTAAAGTCCCAACACTTAACTATTTTCAAGTTACTAGGTATAAAAACAAAACCACATTCAAAGCAAAAAATTCACTTTAAAGTGTTTATGCTTAACAATTTTCAAGTTACTAAGTATCAAAACCAAACCAAATTCAAAATCAAAAATCTCCTTTAAAGTCCCTAAACTTAACCATTTTCAAGTAACTAAGTCACCAACCAAACCAGATTCAAAACCAAAAATTCCTTTTAAAGGCCCTACACTTAACCTTTTTGGAGTGACTAAGTATCAAAACCAAACCGCATTCAAAACAAAAAATCCCCTTTAAAGTTCCTACACTTAACCAATTTCGTGTGACTAAGTTTTCAAACCAAACCACATTCAAAATAAAATAATCCCCTTTAAAGTCCCTACACTTAGACATTTTTGAGTGACTAAGTATCAAAATCAAACCTCATTCAAAACAAGAAATCACCTATAAAATTCCTACACTTAACTAATTTCAAGTTACTAAGTTTTCAAACCTAACAACATTCAAAATAAAAAATCTCCTTTAAAGTCCCTACACTAAACCATTTTCAAGTGGCTAGGTATCAAAACAAACCACATTCAAAACAAAAATCAACTTTAAAGGCTCTACACTTAACCATTTTCAAGTGACTAGGTATCAAAACCAAACCACATTAAAATAAAAAATACCCTTTAAAGTCCCTATACA
>NW_025854859.1:0-1077 GCF_002878395.1 Capsicum annuum
TTTAATTCAATTCAGCCCATGTATGATCCCGTGCAAGATTTTGAATTACTCATGCAATGAATTTAAGTTTCCCATGTTTTATTCAAGTGAATTCCATGATAGATCCTAGACTCATGATTTTTAGCAACATTCTCATGTTTTAAATTCATGTTTTACCCATGTTTAACGAAATGCCTATGTCTTGAGTTGAACCATGATTCAATACTACAGTTTGAGTTTAAATGTCATGTTTTGATGATCATTCAGTGCTGGTGGATTATGAACACCCGATATCTATGTGTTTTTACATGATTTCTATTTTCAAGTAATGAGTTAGTCTGACCATGATTTTTAATATCATATTCAGAACACCATGATCATGTTGAGCATTATCAGTTTATATGTTAATAATTACCTTAGAATTCGTATGCACTATTATTTTAAGAATACCATGACCTGAGCTTATCAGTTATCAGTTATTAATACATGCACCAGTTAGTATATTAGTGTCTTTCAATTGGAATTACGATTTAGCACCGAGTGAAAGCAGGGATGGCGTCTCCACGATCAGTTAGGCATGAGATGTTTGTAGCAGTCCCTAAGTTCCAGAACTACAATGCCATCGTAGATTTTGAGGGGTCCCCGTCAGTTAGGCATGCCACCTTCGTCCTTTGGGATATCAGTTTTGTGATCACTACAGTTCAGGTTCTACTCCGATGGCATGTGTCACACGTCAAATCCTATTGGGGCGGACAGGCATACATAGCTATGAAGGCCCAAGAGAACCAATCCATAATCTTGTACTTCTCAAGTATGTAACTATAATAACCAATGGTTTTGCCATACATGGATATAATGCATTGATGAGAAATAAACAACAAGCCCAAAACTACATATACTAGACTTCACCGTTGGGACCATAACATCTAAAAGATAAAACAGTATCATGCTTAACTTTTCATTGGTCTACAAAGCCAATAAAAAATACATAGAAACCTAGTTAAGGTTGAGACAAACCCCAGTCATACTCTTAACTTCTGTACAATACCAAAATATATAAAATAGACTCGAAAAGCTCCGAATAAATCTGGAGTTCAC
>NW_025854860.1:0-2077 GCF_002878395.1 Capsicum annuum
CATTTTCTAAATTTGAAACAGAATCGTTATTAGAAATAATTATACAATTATGTATATTAAATTGTAAGTATTCAATTTGTTTGTTTTTTGTCTTTTCTACTCTTCACATAATCACCTAATTTCACATCTAACTATATATATATTGATCAAATGCTTCAACAAATATTTCATAAGTTGACGGAGAAGTGTTGTAACCTTAAGAATTGATTCTGTATTACTTTAAGGTTCATATACAACTATCATATTCAAGTCACTTTTATTATGTTGTGTTTCTGTATTGTATATGAATCATGATTTTATTAATTCATGTGCTTGGAAGGCTTAAAATAGAAATCCATAGAAAGGATTTAAAGCACTCTTGACGACCACCGTCAAGCATGCATCCACCTTAAACAAGTCAATGGCTTGTGCATGGTGTTGGAGGACCCAAAAATGTTAAATTTTTCATTGGCCAAATTTTAATGATAAAAGAAAAATAATTTTTCCTTTAAAGTTTAGCCTTTTCTTTATTTTATTTTTCTTGTAAACTTCATAGGCCGTACTATATTTTTTTATGCTTTGCAATTTTTTAAAAGAAATTAATTATATGAATTTTTAAAAATAACTTTATGATATTATTTGTCTATTTGATAAATAAGTATGTGCTGAAAATTTTTTCTTTATATATATGACAAGTGAATAAAAAAATTTATTTATATGACATGTGAATAAACATGCACTTTGTAAGTTGTAAGATTCAAAAAATATTCAGCATTTTTCATAAATGGAATATCAAATACTTTTTGTAGTTTTGCATTTGTTGTAGTTTGTGCATGACATGTAGCGATGAAAAGTTTAAATTATATATTTATCTACATTCATTTTTTTTATTTTCTTCGTCTAAGCGAAAAGTTATTCCACTAAAATATATATGGACAACTCGCAACTTACGTATATATATAGGAGATTTCATGATTAGATATATACTATTCAAAGGATTATATGAGAGGAATTCTCTAATACTGTTTTGTTTAACTTATATAAAAAAATACTTTTAATTATTTTAAAATTATGATAATAGAAAAAGATCTTCAGACGTATTTCACAATTACGTGAAGCGCGGTAACTTTCCCTAATTATAATAATAAAAAAGATAAATAAAAGCATATGTTAGGGATAACAAGTATTTCCATGTTGTCAATAATGATTTGTGAAAATGGATCAACTAAGAAGAGAAAAATAATCTTGAATTTAATTGAAAAAAATAAAATGCAGTTGAGTTACTATGGCTAGCATCTCACGCTTCCTCATTGGGTGCATCTCATTTTCATATTTCCAAACCATCTTAACACATTCTCTTCATCCTTTTCATTATACGGAAGTCACTTTCAACTTGTCTCGGATATCTTCGATCATAATTCTATCTCTCCTATTAAGCCTACACATTCATAGTAACATCTTCATTTCTACTGCTACTTTTATATTTTCAGTGTGTTAATTCTTAACCAATTAATATTCCATCCCATACAATATAACTAGTCTAACAATCACTTTACAAAACTCTTTAAATTGATTTATAATCATGAAAATAAGATATATTATATAAATGAGGTATATAATGTAAATTCTTTGATATAGATCGAACGATGAAAGAGAAAACAACCACAAGAATTAAAGAAAGAAGGAAATTAAAATACAGAAAATAAGGGATAAATGGATGGATGATAGATAGATTGTCACAAGAAGATAGAAAGAAATAGGAACTAATGAGTATATTAAACTCAAAAACCCTCAAATCAATTATCAACAAATACCAATCTCTTACGTTGACCGCAAGGGAATTAACACGCCCTTACAACCACCGTTTCTAAATAAATGTCAACAAAAGTTTTTCCAAGCTATCACTCACTCTCTCAAGAGTTTTCATATCTTTATTATCCAAAAAAAACTAATGAAATAAATATTAAGCTAATCTATTTATAGTCTAGGGTTTAACTTATTACGATAGGCCCAAAAGTGACCCATTTGCATTAATGGAGCAAGGCAACCCACTTTAGCATCTTTGGGGCAGATGTGATGTACTTCAAGGGAATTTCTA
>NW_025854861.1:0-6996 GCF_002878395.1 Capsicum annuum
ATTTCATTCATGGATAAATTTAATAAATTGGCTAAATAAAATTATAATTGATCATGAATTAACACACCTAATATAATTTTGAGTTTCTCTGTTTGATAAAATCAAACACATATTTTTCCGAATATATTTTTTTATAATAAAATATATTTAAATAAAGACTTCACCCATTTCAGTCAATTTTCAAGATAGCCGTTGATTAAAAATTAATTTTTCATAAAATAATTTAAGTAGCAAAATTATACAATCTTGTAAATGCGAAAATATATAATCGTTACTCAAAAAGATAAAATTACCTTGAAATTTTTTTCTTTTATGTGAATAAAAGAAATGTTATAATTTTAGTTAAAATCGAAGATACTAAAAGTTAAACTCAGTCATGGAGGGCAAAAATTAGGTGTCAACAACCACTTCTAGGCATTGGCCGAAACCGTCTATATGCTCTTGCCACCTACCAGGATTCTGAGGCATATCTTGATGTCGTCAGTGGTACATTAAAACTCTTTTTTCGTGATGTGTATTGCTTGCTTGATTCGAGGTCTACTCTTTCATACGTGACCCCTTACGTAGCTATTCATTTTTGTTTTGATCCATTATGTATTTTTTATCTCTTTTCTGTGTCTACCGTGAGGGTGACTCTGTTGTGTCTAGAAGGGTGTATAGGGGTTGTGTGGTTTCTATCTGTGGTAGGGAGACTTTGATAAATTTGATAGAGTTGGATATGATGGACTTTGATGTAATCTTGGGGGGTTGGATTGGTTACACTCGCGCTATGCCTCTTTAGAATGTCGGACCTGTAAGGTCATTTTCAAATTTTCTAATGAGCTAGTTATAGAATGGAAAGGGGGTTCCCTAGTTCCTAATAGAAGGTTTATTTCTTATCTTAGAGCCCAAAAGTTTATTTTCAAAGGGTATCTACCATTTGGTCCGGGTAAAAGATTCTAACTCGGAGGGTCCTTCCTTATAATTTGTTCCCATGGTCAATGATTTCTTGAGGTTTTCCCAGATGATCTTCCTGGTATCCCTTACGATTGAGAAATTAATTTTAGGATCAATCTTCTCCAGACACTTGTTGTAATGTCCCGAGTCTGTACCCAGACATTATATGGTGCTTACAACCCCGAAAAACCACAAGCTAACCTATGACTGATATCTGCTGTGAGCACTGAGTAATAATACTGAAATTATGCAGAAAATTGGCTGAAATGCCATAAGGTTCATAATCTGAAATAATAATAAAATATAACATCTGATGAAAACATCTGAAATACTAAATACTGCTGAAATAGTTTAGTTTGAAAAGCCTCTAACAGAATTGTCTGGAAGCGAAGTTGATGGGACAAGACCCTAACTAACTCCGACTGCTGAAGTACTAAAATAAAATATATCCTTGATAGATGAGGACTCACTACTAAATCTGACACTGCTGGCTGTATCTGAATCTGTCTATGTGTGATCAAGAACCTGAGCATCCGAACCTATGATATAAGACATTATAACATAAAGAAAGAGTATGCGTCAGTACGTGAAATATACTGGTATGCTAGATGAGGTAAGTCTGAATGCAAGGTTTTATATGCGTGAACTATAACTGACTGAGTGATATAGAATGACTGAGTAAGAGTACATAAATAACTGAAACTACTGTAAATACAGAGTATGCAATACTGTACATATATGTGTATACTGTATCGGAGCTTTTACTGAAGCTGAGTTCTGATAACTAAGTAACTGATATCTGAGATTTTTGATAACTGAATTACTGATAACTGAGTGATTGTATTTGACAGTCCTAATTCTATAGAATTGAACTGAGTTCTATACTAAGACTGAAATTGAAACTGTGGGAAGTAATCATCTAAACGACATGCCCCAAATAAGATAACTGGGGTCAAACCTGTAACCCTAGTTGGAAGAGTGTTAGTAGCATGCCACGGGTAAAGATAAGCTGAAGAGTTACCCTCATCTGAAAAGTGCTCTAATGAGCATAGTGGAACCCTCAACTGGCAGGTTAAGCACCTCATCAACCCTCAACTGGCAGGTTGATGTCTCAACTTACACTGGCTATATAGTTTTGGAACACAAGGACTGCTTCTAAGGATCACAGCCTCTACTAGCTGGTGAGCCCTCATCCTTGGGTTCACTCGGTACTGATTCCTACTCCCAACTGAATAGGCACTGAACTGATTATACTGAGCTAAACTAGACTGATACTGAGTTTCACTGGGTTCTATAATTGACTGAGTTTACTGAGTTCTGTAACTGACTGAGTTTACTGAGTTCTGTAACTGACTGAATTTACTGAGTTCTGTAACTGTTTGAGAATGCTACTAATCATGACACTACTGAGACTATTCTATAACTACTGTAGCTCTAGGTAAACAGCTAGATTTTTGGGTATTAGATACCCCCAGGACTCGATAGCGTGAAAGTAAAGCATAACATGATCTTGAAAAAAAGCATAACAAAGTCCACTTGTTCATAATTTATTCATGGAGACATTTTATCAAACACTCGTAGTGCATAAACTTGTACATGATTGGGACCACATAATGACATGTCATGATTCCACTATTTACTTCACATAGGCATTTTAGCAAACACTTGGGGGGCAGGGATTATCTTACATGATAATAGCCAACATGTGAACATCATGAATACAATACTCAATTGCAAATTCAAGGGTTTATCATGCAATTCATATAATTCATCATATAAACTATTTTTAATTTCATAAAAACTTATAATTACTCATGAATTGAGACCCGATTACTACTACAAACATGAATACAATCAATTTCAAGCATGAAATTCATAAATCTGAGAACTTGTAAGTTTAAAAGTGATTCTTTGACTTCATGGGTGAAAGGAACCCATGAATGAACACCTAACATACCTGAGAAGATTAACTCTTAAAGGTTCTTGGAGGAATTTTTGAGTTTGTTATTGTTTTCTTGGAGCTATGGTTTTGACCTTAAGAGAGAAAGCTTTTTATTTAGGGGATGAATGAGTGAATTATGAATTAATTAGGTTATTTAGGGGTTAATCATGTGTTTAAGACTGACTTTGGTCATGGATAAGTACCCAATTACCCTTAGAGAAGATTAAAATTGTAACTGAAAAAACCCAATTTTGGGCCATGACGCGACGCGGCGCTATCACATCATGTCACTGAAAACTGACAATTGGGAACTAGAAGCTTAGCATGATAAGGTTGGATCATGATGGAACACTGGAAAATGACAATTTCCATTTGCACCCTCTCCGTGATGCGGTGAAGGACCAGGTGGTACACTATTTTACTAAAAATGCTATAACTTTTCACCCGGATATCGAATTTGGGAGAATTATATATCGTTGGAAAGCTAACTGAATTTTCTACAAAATGATAAGCTCTAAACTGAAAAATAATGAGTATTTTAAAAATTTTATATATGAATACTCATGTACTGAGAGTTAAATTAAGCTAGGGAAATGCGGGGTATTACACTTGTCCTCTTTCTATACCTCCTTATAGAATGACTCCAGTTGAGTTGAAGAAACTTAAGGAATAGTTGAAATATATCCTTGATAAGGATTTTATCTGCCCTAGTATTTCTCCATGGGGTGCTCTTGTACTCTTTATGCGTAAGAAGGATGGTTCCCTTCGAATGTGTATAAACTACTGTCAGTTGAATAAGGTATCTGTGAAGAATAAGTATTTTCTTCCTAGGATTGATGATATATTTTACCAACTTCAGGGTGCCAAGTATTATCCTAAGATTGACTGTCAGTCGAGTTATCATCAGTCGAAGATTAGAGAGGTGGATATCCCTACGACTGCTTTTCATACCTAGTATGGTTACTTTGAGTTTTTGGTAATATTCTTTGGTTTTTCTAATGCATCGGTGCCATTTATGGATCTTATGAATCGGGTATTCGGTCAATTTTTGGATTTGTTTATATTGTATTTATTAATGATATTCTGGTATACTCTACGAGTGAGGAGGATCATGTCAATCACCTTTGTGTAGTATTGCAGACTCTTAAGGATCAACATTTGTATGCTAAGTTTTTTAAGTGTGCATTTTGGTTGAATGATGTTACTTTTCTAGGTCATGTTGTTTCTAGTGAAGGGATCATGGTGGATCCAAAGAAGGTAGAGATAGGGGAAAACTAGACTAAACCTACTACTCCAACTGATATTTGAAGCTTTTTTACTCCAACTGATATTTGGAGCTTTTTCGGTTTAGCCGGGTATTATAGGAGGTTTGTGGGGAGCTTCTTATCTATTGATGCTTTGTTGACTAAGTTGAACCAGAAAAAGGTGAAGTTTATGTGGTTCAATTCATGCGAGGGAAGTTTTGATAAGTTGAAGGTTAAATTGACTTTTGCTCTTATTTTGACCCTGCCCGAGGGTACTGATGTTTCGTTGTGTATTGTGATGTGTCCCATGTGAGAATTGATTGTGTTTTGATGCAGCTTAGTAAGGTAGTGGCATGCACTTCTAGGCTGTTGAAAGTTCATGAGAAAAATTATCCGATGCATGACTTGGAATTATTGGTTGTGATGTTTGCATTGAATATTTGGTACCATTACTTATATGGAGTTCATGTTCACAATTATTTTGATCATAAGAGCCAGCAATATGTGTTCACCTAGAAGGATCTGAATCTCAGGCAAAGAAGATGGCATGAGTTGCAAAAAAATTATGACATGAGCCTCTATTACCATCCAAGTAAAGCTAACGTGGTTGTTGATGCTCTTAGCAAGTTATCCATGGGGATCTTATCTCATGTTGATGAAGAGAAGCGAGGGTTGGTGAAGGATATTCACTGATTGGCTAATCTTGGAGTTTGTTTTTCGGACTCCGGGGATGGAGGTGTAATTGTGCAAGAGGTGGTGAAGTCATCTCTTGGTGCTGAGGTAAAAGAGAAATAAGTCCTAGATCCTATCTTGATATAGATCAAGGATAATATTGGTAAATAGAAAGTCCTGGCTTTTGAGATTGGTGGTGATAGTATCTTAAGATACCAAGGTAGGTTATGTATTCCTGATGTTGATGGGCTGAGAGAGAGGATCTTGGTTGATACTCATAAGTCGAGGTATACTATTTATCCTAGTTCGGTGAAGATGTACCATGACTTAAAAGAGAATTACTGGCAGAATAACATAAAATAGAATGTGGCTAATTTGTGGCTAAGTGCATGGTGTGTCAGCAATTAAAGGTTGAGCACTTGAGGCCTAGTGGTATGTCTCAAGAGATTGAGTTTCCTGTTTGGAACTGGGAAATGATTAATATGGATTTCATTACCGGTCTTCTGCAATCTCGAAATCAGTTTAATTCAATTTTGGTCATCGTGGATAGGATGACTAAGTCTGCTCATTTCTTACCAGTAAGGACTAATTATTCTGCCGAGTACTATGCAAGGTTGTTTATTCGAGAGATCATGAAGTTTCATGGTGCACCTATTTTTGTTATTTATGATTATAGTAATCATTTCTCGTCTCACTTTTGGCACTTATTTCAGAGAGGTTTGGGGATAAGGTAAACCTTAGCATCGCTTTTCACCCTTAAGTAGATGGACAAGCAAAAAGAATGATTAAGACTTTGAAAGATGTGTTTCGGGATTGTATGATCAACTTTAGTAGTAGTTGGGTTAATTTTTGGACTCTCATAGAGTTCGCTTACAAAAATAGATATAATTCCAGTATTCAGATGGCTCCGTTTGAAATATTGTAGGTAGGAGATTTCATTCACATATTGGGTGATTCAAAGTTGGAGAGATGAGGTTGTTTGGTTCTTACTTAGTTCATCAAGCCATGGAGAGGGTGAAGGTAATTTGGGATAGGCTTAAGATCGCCCAAAATTGCCAAAAGTTCTATGCGGATGTGAGGCAAAGAGAGTTAGAATTCGATATTGGAGATTGGGTGTTCTTAAAAGTATCTCTCGTGAAGGGAATGATGAGGTTTAGAAGAAGGAGAAGCTCAGTCCCCATTATGTGGGTCCGTATTTGGTTTTAAAGAGAGTGGGTAATGTGGCTTATGAATTGGATTTGCCTTCTAGTTTGGGTTTTGTTCATTCGGTGTTCCATGTCTCGATGTTGAATAAGTGTGTACGTGATCCTTCATTGGTTATTACTTTGGAGAGTGTGGGTATTTCGATTTTCTTGTCTTACGAGGAAATTTCAATTGAGATCTTGAATTGTCAAGTCCATCGGTTGCATACTAAGAACATGGCTTCGGTGAAGGTTTTATGAAGGAACCAAAAGTTTGAATAAGCTACATGGGGAGATAAAGAGGACATTAAGTCCAAATACCCATTCTTGTTTCCCATTTTTGATAATCTTGCTTAAGGTATGTGTTTCCTTAATACCTTTTGTTTTTTGACTTTGGTAAAGGGAATTGTGGTTTCCTTAATATCTTAGTTTTCTATCTTTGTTAAAGGTAAGTGTCATTGTGTTTTGTGTTAGATCGTTCTAATGGATGCCTTGTCTCTTCATTCGAAGAAGAATGATCCTAAAAGAGGGAGAATGTAACACCCTAAATTTTGGTCCTTGGAAATTCCTTGACATTTGAGCTTATTGTCCTAACTATGACTCTCCCTACGAGTCATCCGGTGCCTTGACGTATCATATGACCCAAGTCATAAGTTGTCCAGTGAGATCTGCCTGAGTTACTGCCTTGGTGACGACTTGAGGTCACGAGTCGTAATGACTCCATACAAGTCGTAAGGTGGAAATTGTAAAGTGTCTAGTGTATTGGCCATAATAATTTCTGTCTTGATTACGAGTGGAGCATACGAGTTATAATGTCTGGCTACGAGTTGTATAGTAAGACTCGCAACCAGACCAATATGGATGCCCATGGACATTGTCAGTCTATGACTAGATTTCACGAGTCGTAAGGTAACCATACGAGTCGTAAGGTCACCTGTAACGACTGGCGATGATTTTTAGCTTTATTTAAAAGGTCACTTTGGTCATTTCCCTTACTCCCTATTAAAACACCTTTGGGGCT
>NW_025854862.1:0-1155 GCF_002878395.1 Capsicum annuum
TCATGAGAGATGTATCAACCCTTATCTGGCAGGAAGTCATCCCAACCTACACTGGCTACGTAGTTTTGTAACTCAGGGATTTCTATTAAGGGTCAAACCATATACTAACAGGAATGCCCCCATCCCTAGGTTCGCTCGGTGCTAAATCCTACTCCCAACTGAAGACACTGAATTGATTACTAGACTGTACTAGGCTTGACTGAACTGTTACTGAGCTTGTTAGCTGACTGGATTGGACTAATACTGAGTTTCACTGAGCTCTGTAACTGACTGAGTACTATTGATCGTGTCACAACTGATACTACTCTATAACTGACACTGACTCTAGGTACAAAGCTAGATTGTCGGGTATTAAATACCCCCAACACTCGATAACATGAAAATTAAAGTATAACATGATCTTGCAAAGCATAACAATTCACACTTGTTCATAATTCATTTATAGAGATATTTTATCAAACACTTGTAGGGTATAAGCTTGTAAATATACTAACATCTTATGGTTTTATCAATTTATTCACATGAATATTCTATCAAACACTTAGGGAGCACAACTTAATGCCCATAATCATGGTTAACATATAAGCATGGCAACTACAATGCCCAAACTTGCAATTTCATGGGTTTAACATGAAATTCAGATAATTCCCCCTGAATACTATTCTATTTTCCTGAATCTTATCATAGTTATGGATTTAAAATCCAAGTTAACATCATAGATACATTAATAACTTCGTAAATTCAAGGGTTTATCAAGATAATCACATATTCATCATACATGTCAGGTTCGGCTATGTGTGCCAGGTGTAGATGACTTAAGGTAGTGAATTCTTGCAGAGGCGCATGGTGTACGCTACCCTATTCATCCAGGGACCACTAAGATATACCATGATTTATGGGAGATTTATTGGTGGAGTGGGATAAAGAGAGATATTATAGATTTTGTGGCTAGGTGCTCAACATGTCAACAGGTTGAGATTGAGCATCAAAAGCCTAGTGGGTCCATCTAGGAGTTCAGCATCCCCACCTGGAAATGGGAAGAAGTGAACATGGACTTTGTGATGGGTTTGCCTCCTACTCATCGTCAGCATAATTTAGTTTGGGTCATTGTAGATAGGATGACCAAATCAGCTTATTTCCTACCAGTCCATACCT
>NW_025854863.1:0-1177 GCF_002878395.1 Capsicum annuum
TTATTGTGATGCGTCCCGTGTGGGACTTGGTTGTGTATTGATGCAGTATGGTAAGGTGATAGCTTATGCATCTAGGCGGTTAAAGGTGCATGAGCACAATACCCCACTCATGATTTTTAGTTAGCAAATGTGGTGTTTGTACTTAGAATCTGGAGGCACTATCTCGATGGAGTGCATGTTGATATTTATACTGACCATAAGAGTTTGTAGTATGTTTTCTCATAGAAAGAATTGAACCTCAGGCAGAGGCGTTGGATGAAGCTTTTGAAAGACTATGATATGAGTCTACATTACCATATGGGCAAGGGAAATGTTGTAGCCGACACCCTCAGCAGGTTGTCTATGGGCAGCCTTTCTCATGTAGAAGAAGGAAAGAAAGAGATGGTGAAGAATATTCACCGACTTGTAAATCTGAGAGTGCGACTCCTAGATTCCAAAGATGGAGGGGTGATTGTTCATGAGTTAGCTAAGTCATCCCTTTGTGCTGAAGTTAAGGAGAAGCAGGTTGAAGATCCCATCTTGATGCAAATCAAGAAAGATGTGGGTCAACAAAAGGTTATGTCGTTTGAAATTGGTGGTGATGGTATTCTGAGATTTCAAGGTAGGTTGTACATTCTGAATATTGATGGGCTGCGAGAAAGAATCCTTAATTAGGTGCACACTTCGAGGTATGTCATTCACCTAGGCTCTACTAAGATGTACCATGATCTGAAAACCTTGTATTGGTGGAATAACATGAAAAGTGATGTAGATGATTTTGTGTCCAAGTGTTTGAACTGTCAACAAGTGAAGGTAGAACACATGATTCTAGGTGGTACTTCCCAAGAGATAGCCCTACCTTTATGGAAGTGGGAAATGATAAACATGGACTTCATTATAGGACTTCTGAGATCTCGAAACCAGTATGATTCTATATGGGTGATTGTAGATCAGTTGACAAAGTCATCCCACTTTTTACCTGTAAGGACTAATTATTCGGGAGAGGATTATGCTAAGATTTACATTAAGGATATAGTTCGGTTGCATGGAGAACTAGTGTCCCTTATATCCGATAGAGGTACGCAGTTTTCATCTCAAATCTGGAGATTTTTTCAGAAGAGTTTAGGTACACAAGTGAATTTGAGCACAGTTTTCCACCCTCAGACAGATGGGTAAGCTAAGCGTACCTGTCATGCCT
>NW_025854864.1:0-1688 GCF_002878395.1 Capsicum annuum
TATTTTCTTCATTTCTTCCACTAGATCTAGTGTGTGTGAAGAAGAATCGATCCTAACAGTAGCCCCATCCACTGCACCACAACTAATGTTGGTATGTTCCTACCTATTAACACCCCAAAAGGTGCTTTAATTTGCTATCTTCTTAAGTTTTTAGTGGAGAAGTATGTTGCAAATTGCACTTGATGTTCCCTTTCTCCCATAACTTGGGGTATGAGTATGCCTTTGCATTGATTCATGCATCCATTTTCTAGTCCCTTCTCTGTGGTTTCCTTTGCATTCTGTAGGATTTTCAAATAATATAGTCTTCAAATTTTCAAAATAATAATCTTCAGTAAGTCGAGGATCTATCATCAATAATATCTCTATAGTCACAATATAGGAATAAATTTATGTATATAATTTTTCTAGTCCCTACTCTGTGGTTTCCTTTGCATTCTGTAGGATTTTCAAATAGAATAGTCTTTAAATTTTTAAAATAATTATCTTCAGTAAGTCAAAAATCTATTAGAAACAACATCTCTATAGTCACAGGATAGGAATAACGTTACGCATATCATTTCTCTAGTCCCGACTCTGTGGTTTCCTTTGCATTCTGTAGGATTTTCAAATAATAGTCTTCAAATGTTCTAATAATAGTTTTCAGTAAGTCGGAAGTCTATCAGAGACATCTCTATTGTCACAAGATAGGAATAATTACGGTTATTTATATCATCTTCTTCAGATTCCACTCGTGAAATTACGCCGGAAACTGTTATAGTAGGCTTTAAGTTTTCGTTAGTGTGTACATTATGATCATCTCTTGTTTAAATTTGAAACTATGGAAAGCAATATACGTTTAATCATCTTTTCAATTGACCAATTTATCAAGGATATATAAGTAAATATTCTTTTTGAAAAACTTATGTGTTGATGATAAGGAATGATCAAATTAACAGCTGTATATATATATATAGAATGGTCAACTATATAATTAACTTGTCTAGTAAGATTTTTAATTTCATTCTTATACTATGCAGCTGTTTAAAAATTGTCCCGTTTACCTCCACTTAGCTTATTGTCATCACAATCCCTCGAACTCATCAAAACACAATATTTTAAACTCAATTTCGGTGTGTGTAATACAACCACCTTCCAAGTTATTTTCACGTCATTTTTAAATATTGTGTTTAATTCCTCATCATTTTTAAATGTTACATAAGAAATCAAATATGAAAATAAATTTAATTAAATAAATAACTTTTACAAATTATTGAAAATTTTCAATAATCATGTTCTTGATATTTGCTCACAAATTAAACATCAAATTTATTTCAAATAGTTAAAATTCCTCTCCAATTAATTTACATTTTCAACTATAAATTCAAATGCACAAACACAATCAATTTTTAATTTTCAATTTTGAATATTTTTGACAAATTCACAAAAAATTTCAGTTTCTGTAGTGGTGGTGCTTTGTTGGGGGAAGGGGGTTGTAATGGTGCGACGAAAGAAAAGAAGAAAGGTTTTATTTTTTTTTTTGAAGGGTAAAAAATATCCACGCGCGTTGTATTCAACTCAGTCAGCTTAATGCCACATAAGCTTGGTCAAAGAGATTTAAAATATTGTGTTTTGATGAGTTGAGGGGTTCAAATGACAAAAGGCTAAGTAGAGGTGTTCACTTTACAAACTCGGACAAGTACAGGGGTCCA
>NW_025854865.1:0-4125 GCF_002878395.1 Capsicum annuum
CATATATATATATATATATATATATATATGGATATATATAAAACCATGCTGGGAAAGGGAACTAGGTTTAGCATTCCATTAAAACCTTTACCTAGGCTGTGTGGCTTTGCTGTCCTAAACTACCCATGGGCTATATGGGTTTAGCTCCCCTTGTTGAAAGGGCCTCAGTGTGTGAAGCCGCACGACTAGGGAATAAAAACCTTGGATGAATACTACATCCCCCAAATATGAAGTGTGAAATCATGCATATGGTCACCAAGACCAACCTCACATCGGCAAATATGAGTTTCTAGTTTTGTCTCCCCAGGACCTCTAACTTCCACGACTTTGCTACACATCCCACCATTATTTCCCAATTAAAACCATTACCAAGCAACCAACTAATCCATTAACCATTTATTAGCCAAGGACATTAATAGTGGTATCGTCATACCAACAATAACTTGAAAGATTTTTGCATTGCCAACCATAGATAGGTTTAAGGGATTCCATATACCCTTCATGATTTCCAATTTACCAAAATCGTGGCCACCAAGGTCTTTCAAATCCATTTAAAACCATTAAAAACATTCATACCATTTAGGGTTCCATTACTAATTTAAACCACGCATAAATTCCATTGAAAAACCAATATTATAGTGAAAACACTGTTAAAAGCATTTTATCAAACACATTAGGGGCATAGTATTTCCAAAAACAAAGTCCATTACCAAAGAGCTATTCCCATGTAACCAACTATCCAAAACCCTATTAATCCATATAAAAGCATCATTAAAACATAGGAAAACCATAACCAATCATTTATAACCAAAACCCCCCCAATCACAGTTTAAAGCCCAAAATCATACAACATTCAAATCATAAAAACATTGTATAAAACCATGCCTTTAGTTGGACCTAACAATGAGGAAAGAGAACATACCTTAATTGACAAATTAGAAGAAAAGAAACTACCAACAAGATCCCCAAATTAGTCCTCTAGTTGTAACCCTAGCTTTCTTGCCCAAAAACTTTTGAGAGAATTATAGTCTTTAGGAAGAGTTTCTAAGTGTTAATGAATAGAATAATAGGGTAAATAGCCTCCCAAGAGAGTTAGAAGTGGTGGCAACTTATTAGGATAAGTAGGGAAATGTCCAGAATACCCCCACTTAAGTTGCACAAAATCCCATCACAGGGGTGCGACTAACCCTCATGAGTCATACCCTTCGATATGAGTGGTAGCCCCCACTCGTATCCTAAGACTTAACCCTTGGACTAAACAGTATATAGTGTACAACTCATACTACCCAAGTTGTATTAATAGCATACGATTCGTATGCTTCACCTATATCCCTGGCATGATAGAATCATAAAAGGCTTAAACACTGTCTACCATACGAGTCCTGGGTACGACTCGTACCCTGGCTTACGGCTTCTTATGTGCCACTAGTACTCAGATCCAACTTGAGTTACCAAGTATAAGGTTAAGTAAAGGAACCAAACAATCTGTATCCAACTATACAGCTCGTACCACCAGGTCGTACCTATTTCAGTGACTAAAATCCATCCCATCAACAAACACTATTCAGCATACAACTGGACCATACTGTTTGTACCCCAACATATGGCTCATAACCATGAGTCATATTGAGTCTAGAGACCAGATTTCCAGGAAATTTTCTAAGGTCTATAAACCAAAGTATTTCATTTTCCTCCACTAGGAACCTTCATCCTCGAATGACGGATAACGTAGGAGTAACCACATGCATGAATTATTTACATTATCAAATATATTTTGAATCTTAACAAAGTTTAAAAACAAATAAGCAAAGTTATTAATCTTTCCTTTAACAAACTCAAAAAGTAAAGATGTGTTAAGGAAATATATTTCTACATAAATCCCAAGAGCAGAATATAGATGCGGATACTTGGAGTTCATGTCCTCCTCCGCTTCCCACGTAGCTTCTTCCACCTTATGATTCTGCCACAGAACCTTAATCGAAGCCATATCCTTGATCCGCAATCGACGAACCTGCGTATCTAATATCTCAATCGGGACCTCTTCATAAGATAGAGAGTCCAAAATACCCAACCACTCCAAAGGCACAATCAAAGAAGAATCACCAAGACACTTTCTCAATATGGAGGCATGAAATACCAAATAAACCAAACTCAAGCCAGGAGGTAACTCCAACTTGTAAGCAACATTACCAACCCTCCGCAAAATCTCATAAGGACCCACATATCAAGGACTGAGCTTCCCCTTCTTACCAAAGAACGCTACTTCCTACATGGGAGATACCTTAAGGAAAACCTTATATCTAACCTCAAACTACAAGTCTCTAAGTCTAACATCCGCATTGGACTTTTGGTGACTTTAGGCAGCCTTATGCCTATCCCGAATCACCTTCACCTTCTAAATAGCTTGGTAAACTAGGTTGGGAACAAACATATCTGCCTCCCCAAGCTCAAACTAACCAGTAGGAGATCTACACCTCCAACCATACAATTCCTTAAAAGGATCCATACAAATACTAGAGTGATTGCTATTGTTATAAGGAAACTCTACCAAAGATAGATGCTCAACCCAATTGCCACCATAATCAATCAGACATGCCCAAAGCATATCCTCCAATGTCTAAATAGTTCTCTCTGCTTGTCCATCCATCTGTGGATGAAAAGAAGTACTCAAACTTACCTTAGTCCCAACCCTTTCTAAAAAGACTACCAGAAATAAGACATAAACTGCATGCCATGATCAGAAATAATTAAAACAGGTACTCCATGCAGCTTTACAATCTCTTGAAGATATAACTTTGCATAATCCTCCACCGAGAAGGTAGTCCTCACTGGCAAGAAATGAGAAGACTTTGTCATCCTATCCACGATAACCCAAATGGAATCATATTATGTTCGAGATTGAGGAAGATCGATAAAAAATTCTATATTGATTACCTACCATTTCTATTTACGAAAAACAATCTCTTGATACAACCCACCAGGTCTCATGTGTTCAACTTTAACTTGTTGACACACCAAGCACTTGGCCATAAATTTAGCCACATCCCTCTTCATACCGTTCCACCAATACATCTCCTTGAGATCATAATACATCTTCATTGAATTGGGATAAACAACATAGTGTGACTCATGCGCCTCAGCTAAGATCCTTTCCTGTAAACTGTCGACATCAGGAATGCACAACCTCTCTTGGTACCATAAAGTACCATCACCACTAATATCAAATACTATAACCTTTTGCCCATCAATATCACCCTTAATTTTTATCAAGATAGGATCTAGCAGTTGCTTCTCCTTAATCTCTACACCAAGAGATAATCAAACCACTTCCTGTACCATTACATCTCTATCCTTGGAGTCCAAGAGAAGAACCCTAAGATTAGTCAAGCGGTGAATATCCTTCACCAGTTATCACTTTCCTTCCTATACATGAGCCAAACTCCCCATGGACAATCTACTAAGAGCATCAACAACCACGCCAACCTTATCTGGGTGATCGTAAATACGCATATCATAGTCCTTGAGAAGCTCCAACCATCCTCTCTGCTGGAGATTAAGCTCCTTCTGAGTGAGCACATACTGTAGACTCTTATGATAAGAAAATATGTCCACGTGTACACTATACAAATAATGCCACCATATTTTCAAAGTAAACATAACCGCCAACAACTGTAAATCATGAGTAGAATAGTTTCTCTCATGTACCTTTAACTATCCAAAAGCATAGGAAATCACCCTCCCATGTTGCATCAACACACAACCAAGACCTACCCGAGACCCACACTGCTTCCGACAAAGCCAGAATTAAAGCCGAAGTCAGCTTATCTTTCAACTTCTTAAAACTCTCCTCAAAATCATTCTAACAAGAAAACTCAACCTTCTTCTGAGTCAACTTTGTCATAGGAGTAGCCATCGACAAAAAACCTTCTATAAATCTCCTATAATACCCATCCAAGCCCAAAAGCTCTGAATGTTCGTTGTAGTCATGGGTCTAGGCCACATTTTAACATCCACCTTTTGAGAATCTATCATGATCCCCTTGCTAGAAATAATATGACTAAGAAAAGTCACAATGTTCAGCCAAAACTCCCACTTGGAGAACTTAGCAGGCAACTATTGTTCCTT
>NW_025854866.1:0-2693 GCF_002878395.1 Capsicum annuum
GATTCACATACTACACAAATAATTAACATACCATATTGGCATAGGATTTATGGCTTCGGGATTATCAACGCATCGAAATCATGGTCTATATTATAGTCCGAAATGCGGGTCGTTACATTATCTCCCCTTTGGGATCATTTGACCTCGAATGATGGGTAGGAACATATTGAAGCTTAGATGCATGGAATAATGTGGACACGACATATCCTCTAATAAAGAATACACTGATCTGAAACATGAACATATGGCTGGAACATCTGTTCTGAATTCTTATACGGGAAATGCATATCTGATGCATGGAATACAAGACTGAAGCTACTCATAAGCTAAATTCTCATAATGAACATACATTACTGATGCATGGATTTGTTACTGAGTTGTTCTCATGAATACAGAACTGAATACACTGATAAGCTAAACTTTTCTATTGTAAATGCATTTCTAATGCATGCATATCTGACTGAACTGATGTATGACGTATGACTGAATATGCAATAATAATTGGTGCGAATCTTGTAATAAGAATCTATGCATGCATCTGAATGAGGTATCTCCCCCTTGGGATCCTATGTCCCTCTATGAATGATCAATTCACTAAGATATTCGGGGAACTGAGGCGATGCACAGGGCACCTACGAATTGAATCATAACTGAACCCCTGGAATCTGAATCTAATGCATGACGCATGAACTAATATATACTCACAATTACTAGTATACTCTATCTTGGAATAGTAGCATGTCTAATATTTTGGGTAGCATGAATAAATGAAAAGACGAGAAAACAAGCCATGCGAATCTGCTTGTTAAACTGACTTACTGACTATAGAGACTGAATTATGCCGGACCTTCATACTTAACTGGAGTATTCTCTTCAACACTCTCTCTAAGGAAGTTCTAAAAGTAATAGGGAGCCATGAATCTTGGGTATGGATTACACAAGACATCCAGCTGAGTAAGTCACAACATTGACACTACTCTGCAATTTGGAATATAGACATATAACTCCTAAATTAGGATAGAATTTTCAGACCTTTGGTAATACAACTTCTTACTTTTAGGCTTAGAGCACTCCCCGAATATCCCTTAACTATACTATTCCCTATAAATATCATATTCATTCAACTCAGCTTAAAATTCTCATATGAGCATTGACAAATCTTTCTACTAATGTCAGAAATAACTTAATCACTTCGCCGTGATAAAGCCTAACTCTCATTCACCAAAAAAAAATACAAAATGCTAGACCACGCTATTATTCTAAACCATATGATGCCACTTCTATGCCTCTTTTAAAAATCACATCCTAAGCATAACATGCCTTAACACTTCAATGACTACTCTGAACTCTTTATATGAAGTCGCTAATGCATATGGCGACCTTCCACTACAATCCTAAAATATCATTCAAGCCTAATTTATAACCACATGTTAACTCCAAGGCAATCACCCATAAATACATACTTCACATAGTTTGTAAACTATTATCAATATAACTCCCACGCACTATCCTAAAAACATACACACACCAACTTTTCCACTAACCATTACATGTATCAAACTTAGCCCCAAATCTTACTTAATACTTATGGACTTATCTAAACAAGCATACTATGATCTTCCATCAACAAAAACATTTACATCATCACCACTATCATTGCATAGGAAGGGTCACTAAAAGGTTAAAACATAAGACCCTCAAGCATGAAAAGATTTTTATACGGGACTGAGCACACTATAAAGAGTGAGTACATGCGTCAAGAGTTGCATGAACTCAACTAGAGTTCATAACATAAGGAATGTGATTCCGACTACTTGAATGAACTAGAACTCATTATCTTGGAACTGGAAGAGTACGTGACTCTCTATGATATACTGGAATCATGAACTATGATCACGGAACTGAATCATAAGGCATGAGTAAGCATCCGGATAACTAAAAAAAATACTGAGGTAGGAATTGGTTGAGATCCACCCTCACTTTTTGATGTTCTAAATCATACTGCATCACAACTAGAATCTGAGAGCCTTACTTGGTCATTCGTTCTATCATATCCCCCTCAGCTTCATGTCATCATCTAGAGTTTGGGAGATCCTTTACCAGATTCTAACTGAACTACACTTACTTTACTCTAGGGCCTGAAAAAAAAAAAGACAATGCATGCATTTCATAGAACTTAACCCGAATGACTACCTTCTGGGATACATTAGTTTACACACTTATTTCTATCGGTTCAACCTTCAAAACTCAAACTTAGATTCTAACACTTAACATTGATATCACCAAGCATTTGATGAACCAAACCACTTTCGACATAGCGTGCTAATATCGCGACTTCCAACTTATGCCTCATTAATATGAGAATCAAGATCATATAAAAGGATCAACATTATCAATCAAAACTCTTTAACCTAACTATTTAGAACCCATATAACATCTACTAGTCTTTGCCCATCTAGCAACTCAACGGTACTATTAGCCATACGCAATATCTAATAGCCCTAGAAAGAATGCCGCAACCTCATGTAACCTTAGGCATACTTCTACATCACACATACAATATCATACATCATTACAAATCAAATAAACTTAATCTATTGCATGCACCGTTCAAGCCTATTAGATCACTTCTATACAACTAGTATTCATTAACCAAGAAATCTTCACATCCACCTTCATGGACATCAACTATT
>NW_025854867.1:0-1522 GCF_002878395.1 Capsicum annuum
TAGGCTCAACCCATCGATAGCCCCTCAAACTTGTTCCTAAAATTCACTTAGGCCCCTAAACTAAGGCTTGTACTTATCAAACCCTTAAACTCCCCAATTTTGTTCCTATTGGGCATTTTTTCCCCATATGGTACTGCGCGTGCTGTGCAACCGCCTGAGGCGCGTGAAAACTAAAAAAATTATCCATGTGGCAAAAGTTAACGTTAAATAACGTTGCTTTTGATATTCCCTTCAATTTCCCTATTTTTAACCTAAATTTACTCTTCTTCTTTCTTCATTCTCTCCTCCATAAATGAGTTCTCATCAACTTCTCTCATCTCACTATCAAAGTTATCTCCTAATTTCTCTTAAATTATTTTTTTCTCTTATTTTCGATGAGAATGTCAAAAAATTTTGTCAATATTGATGTTCCCAATTTGTGTTACTGTTCTGAATTTTGTCCTTTAAGAACTTCAAGGACTCGTTCAAATCCGGGTCGTACATTTTTTGGATGTAAAGTTCCAAATGTTTGTATCATTTTCACAGATTTTAATTATTATTTTTTTTGGTTTTTTTTATTATTCTATTGTTTTTTTAATTTAGAAAAATGGTGGATGTGGGTACTTTAGATGGATTGATCCAAAACCTTCAATATCTGTGCATCAATATGTAATACCCCGAGAAATTTTTCGTTGAAATTTTATGTGTAAACGTGTTGGGTTCTACCTTCTAGAATGAATTATAAATTTTTCATGTGGAATGTCTTAGATTATGACTCACCATTGCGTATATTATCGAATAAGATTTCCAACGATATGTGTATCATCCAAAACGGACACCCGAGCGACGAGTTATGAACATTTCGATCGAACCATGAATAGTAGTGAACAGTAAAACGTGCAGGAAAAAGTACTAAGGCCTGGTGTATTTTTGCTCCAACTTTAAATGATCATAACTCCTTGTACATAATGATATGGGTGATCTACTATATATCAACGGAAAGCACTGCGAGTCCTCTTTCCAATGAAATTAGTTTTATCCAATTTGTCTATAGAAGGAAAAAGTTATGGTCGATCTACTTCAGCGTATCAAAAGTGAATTTTTGGGTCAACTTCAAATGATCATAACTCCTCGTACACAATGATCTGGGTGAGATACTATATATCAACGGAAAGATATGAGATTCCTCTTTCTAATGAAATTAGTTTTATCCAATTTGGATATTGGAGTAAAACGTTATGGTTGATCTACTTCAAACTATCAAAACAGTCCACCAAAGGACAGATCCGAGAATTATTTGATTTTTAGGAGCGTTTTGATCATTCCCCCAACCCAAAATCCATCCAAAACCTATATTAAAGCCTATTAGAAGCATTATATGTTATATTTCATTGAATTCCCTCAAAAAGAAAACCCTAAGCTCCTATATCCAACTTCAAGAACCTTCAAAGTTCACCATTAATTCTGCAAATTTATTCAAGATTCCAAGTTTCTAGTTCAAGAACTCCAAGAACCATCATTCAAAGGCACGATTAACATCTCA
>NW_025854868.1:0-2196 GCF_002878395.1 Capsicum annuum
TCTTTTTTAAAATTTTTAACCTATTTAAATATTATCTTCTTATATCACAGTATGTTAATGAAATTCTCTACCTCATGAGGGGAAGGAAATTAACATACTTAGATTCTTATAATATTGGCGATAGGATAATGAACCTCAACTTCTACAATAATTTCAAGAATAGGTATGATGAACTCATTCAACTAAGGGTCAACTCTCGGTGGTCTGGGATTTAATTTGTTAGTTTCTAGGTTTGAATATAAAGATATGATTGAATATGTTAGATGAAAGAGGACATATCTACACAACAAGGACTGGATCAAGGCAAAGAGAATTCTTACAGTCATGAACGTGGATGTAAAATTTTTTCTGGCTCTTGAGATACTACTCAAGGACAGAATGATGAAGGTTATGACTCCAATTTACCTATCTTCAAAGAGGCCAACTTTTTTTTACCAAGATGCGGCCACCATTGGACTTGCTCCCCAGCTTGTTGAGGCAAAGTAAACTGATGAAGCATTTGCCAGCGAAAGTGTTGAATGAAAAATGGGATTTTGAAGGTTGAAACAAGGACAAAGACCTTCCAAAATATTCAACCGGTGCTACGTGCAAGTCACACACACTTGCATGCATCGAATAATTGCTAATTGATAAAGAAATGTCTAATCTAATGACCTTTTTATGTGACAACATTGTGGCAAGAATGCAAGAGGTCTGGGCTTATGGAGTAGTAACTAAAAGGTTGGAGCCTAAGTGTATAAAAGAAGAAGATGCAGAAATAGGAACACCATGACAATTTTTATTTCAAGTAACTTACAATGTTGTGACAATTTTTTATGTTTGATGAAAATTGAATTGGTTTATTAAATTTGGGAACTTATAAACTAGTACACAAAATAATTACTAAGTTCAAATATTGCAACAAGTGCGTTATATAGATATATAGACATCTGCATAATGTGATAAATGACTAACCTATTACAATAGGTAGTCTATCTGTTATCAGATAGTTTATCTTAAGTCTGTCAAAGGGGCCGATTCGGGTCAACCCAGAACTGGCCCATGTTAATTTATCGGGTCGTGAGTCGGTCCAGTTCCAGGCCTATTTAAATAGGCTGGTCCGGTACCGGGCCCAACAGTTTTTTTTTAAAATAAACCGGGACCGGCCCATTATACTTAGACTGGTCCAACTCGGGTCAACCCGATCAAAACTGGGTCAAGCCTAAAAAAAAGAAATTAAAATTTAAAAGATTTTTCTCTAATAAACACTATATATACCCATCTATATACATTTTAAATACGTTAAACAATATACATGCAATATATATACACGATATATATACTACATTAGAATTTAGAAAACATATACACATACACACATGTATACGACTATACGTTAAATATATATACTACTTTAGAGTCTATAGAAAATATATACACATATATACATACCATGTAATATATGTACTACTTTAAATAATATACATACAATATATACAAACTATATATACAATATATACAAACTATATATATAGTTGTACACTACTTTATAAAACATATACACATGTATACATTAAAAGTTAAATATATATACTACATTAGAGTGTCTACAAAATATGTACACATTTATACGGATGATTACGATATAATATATGTACTACTTTAAATAATATACATACAACATATACAGACTATATATATTCTGCTTTATAAAACATATACACATGTATACGTTAAATATATACTACTTTAGAGTCTATAGAAAATATATACACATATATACGTACCATACAATATATGTACTACTTTAAATAATATACATACAACATATACACACTATATAGTATATATATACTTATATGCTACTTTATAAAACATATACACATGTATACGTTAAATATATATACTACTTTAGAGTGTATACAAAATATGTAAACATATATACATATGATTACGATATAATATATGTACTACTTTAAATAATATACATACAACATAAACACACTACATATATACTACTTTATAAAACATATACACATGTATACGTTAAATATATACTACTTTAGAGTCTATAGAAAATATATACACATATATACGTACCATACAATATATGTACTACTTTAAATAATATACATACAACATACACACACTATATAGTATATATATACTTATATGCTACTTTATAAAACATATACACATGTATACGTTAAATATATA
>NW_025854869.1:0-1094 GCF_002878395.1 Capsicum annuum
GTACAACTATTGGTAGCTCATTTTTATACAATGAACATGAAAATAACCATAATATCGATACCACAACGTCCTATGGTATTCAAGGCCATCTATAGCAAACAATCCCTACAAACAAAATTATAACTACGAACTAAGAAGAAGAAAAAGATGAAGAAAAAAATGATAATAAAACTAAAAAAAGGGAAAGGTATGTTTACCTTTTTTGGGCAGCAAAACGAGACTACAAGCTTTCTTCGGAATCTTGATCACCACCGAAAAGCATTCAACTCGAGAACTTCGATTAGCCCATGAATTTCATGGAAAAGTAAAAAATTTTACTAAAATAAAAACTCTTCTTTGCTCAAAGCTTTTTTGCCAACCTTAAAACTTGATCTTTCTACCAAAATAGTGGTAGTATTTATAAAAAATGATGAAAATTTAATTCTTTTCATCCCCCAATGTGGAGAGAGAATTTAAAAGTGTTTATGAAATTTTAAAATTGAAGATAAGGTGAGGTGGAAGATACGGTGGGGGGAAATTGTACAATGTAGTACAATTTTTGAATTTCAAAATAGAAAAAGGACAAGGCTGAGGGGGAAATTGTACAGTGTAGTACAATTTTTGAATTTCAAAATTGAAAAAAGGACAAAGTTGAGGGGGAATTATATAATCTAGTACAAATTTAAAATTATTTTTGGTGGGAATTGGGTAAAAGTTATCGGAGTTTTTGAGAATTTTGTTGTTATTTAAAATATAACCCCATTTGAGATTTAAAATTTAGCCAAATTTATTTAATTTTAATCAAATTAAAATCAATTGGCCGATTGCATTACAATTATGGCCAATTTGATTTCAATTATGGACAAATCTAATAGATTGGCTAAATTAAATTAAAATTCAATACGAATTAATACTTTCTTTAATCCCGAGCTTCTTGATTTAATAAAATCAAATAAATATTTCTCCAAATAAATTAATTTTGAGAACAAATTTTATTTAAATCAAGACTTTATCCGTTTAGATTAATTTTCGAGCTTAATCAGTAAAAGTTTAATTTTGATAAAAATATTTATTTAAGTAACAAAATTTATACAATTTCGTATCTATAAATACGA
>NW_025854870.1:0-3068 GCF_002878395.1 Capsicum annuum
GGTTGGAGCCGAGATTTGGCTTCTTTGCAATCTACACATTGGCCGCAAATACTAGACACATCCTTGTGCATTTTTGACCTATAGAATTGCTCCTCTAATATTCCAAGGGTCTTTTCGACCCTAAAGTGACCCATTAGACCGCCATTGTGTGCTTCTCTAAAAAACAAACTCTCTCCAAGAGCTAGAGCGTACACACAATCGCCTACCTTTAAACAAGTAACCATCAAACTTGGCATAGGGATTTGAACCCCTAGCCGAATCCCACTTATCCCTACCCCATTCTTCGCATTCCCTGTAGATAGGATCAAAGTGAGGGTCCTCGGGATACAATTCCTTTAAGATCTCAAAACCTATCAATTTTAAAAATAAAGTAGGCATGAACGTGTTTTCGAGACAAAGTATTGGCAACCACATTGTCCTTACCCTTTTTGTAATGAATAACATAAGGAAAAGTTTCAAGAAACTCAATCCACTTGGCATGCCGTTTGTTAAGCTTATCTTGTGCCCGAAGATGCTTCAAGGACTCATGGTCCATTCGGATCACGAATTTTTTAGGCCATAAATAATGTTGCCAAGTGGCCAAGGCTCTAATCAAGGCATACAACTCTAAATCATAAGTAGAGTGGTTTAGAGTTGCTCTTTTGATCTTTTCGCTAAAGTAGGCAAAAGGCTTTAATTCTTGCATTAAAACTGCGCCGATACCAACTTTCCTAGCATCACATTCAACCTCAAAAGTCTTGTCAAAATTTGGCAATTGTGACAAAGGGACCGAGATGAGCATAGCTTTCAAGTCCTTGAAGGCCTTAGCTTGTTCATCTCCCTACTTGAAAGGCCGATCCTTTTTAATCACTTCGGTCAAGGGGGTGGAAATGGTGCTAAATCCTTTGACGAAATGTCTATAAAAACTAGCCAACCCGTGGAAGCTTCTCCCTTCACCTATGGTTTTGGGAGTTGGCCAATTTTTGATAGCATCAATCTTAGATTCATCTACTTCGACCCCTCTTGAGCTCACCACAAAATCGAGAAATACAATTTTTTGGAAACCAAAAGAACACTTTTCTAAATTAGCATATAACTTCTCCTTTCGGAGGACATCAAACACAGATTGTAAATATTTTACAAGCTCATCTAAGGACCTACTATACACCAACACATCATCAAAGTAGACAACAACAAACTTTCCAATAAAAGGCTTCATCACATGATTCATTATCCTCATAAAAGTACTTGGAGCGTTTGTTAGGTCGAATGGCATAACCATCCATTCATAGAGACTGAATTTGGTCTTGAAGGCGATTTTCCATTCATCACCCAGTTGTATACGAATTTGGTGATAGCCACTCCTCAAATCAATTTTAGAAAACAAACATAACCACTCAATTCATCAAGCATATCATCTAGACTAGGAATAAGGTGACGATATTTTATCGTTATCTTATTGATGACTCGCAATCAACGCACATACGCCAAGTTCTGTCTTTATTGGGAACTAATACCACCGGGACCGCGTAAGGGCTCATACTCTCCTTGATATACCCTTTGTTGAGGAGCTCCTCAACTTGGCATTGTAATTTCTTGGTATCCATCGGGTTGCTCCTATAAGTCGATTTGTTGGGCAATTGTGATCCCGGCACAAAATCTATTTAGTGCTCAATTCGTCGAAGTGGGGGCATCCATTGTGGAAGCTCTTTGGTCAAAAAGTCTTCATAATATTCCAACACACAAGAAATCAAAGGAGAAATAGAAGAATTAGTGGGGTTAGTGTTAAAACAATGTGCCAAAAGAAGCATGGGTGTCTCCTCATCATGATCCATGAAGAGCTCATTCTTTCTAACCAACATCAGCATATTTTTTTTTCCTTTGATGTTGAGGAAGCCCTGGATACCCCCACTACCCCAACTATGGGTTCCCCCTTTTTTTCTTCATTTTTGGATTTCTTCTCCCTTTTCTTTCAATTCTCTCATCCTTTGATGCAAATCGCACTTGTGAAGGAAAAAGTGGATGAAGTGTGACCTTTTGGCCATCCTTCTCAAGTGTATATCGATTAGACCTCCCATTATGTTTGGTATACCTATCATATTTCCAAGGTCTACCTAACAACAAGTGACACGCTTGCATTGGTATTACATCACAAAGCACTTAGTCGTGGTAGTTTCCTACCTTAAACCGTATCACACATTGCTTCATGACTTTTAATTCGCCACATTCATTCAACCATTGCAACTTGTAAGGGCTAGTATGAAGTGTAGTTGGCAATTTCAATAAGTTCACCATAGCAACACTAACAACATTTGCACAACTACTACTATCTATCACCAAAGTGCATACACTTCCCTTCACAAGGAATTTAGTATGGAATAGATTCTCCCATTGGCTAGGATCATCTATCGCCTTACTAATCATGGCACGCCTTACTATAAAGTTTGGAACTACGCACTCCCCTTCTTGTGGATAAGTATCCTCACAATCATCATCATCGTCATTACGTGGCTCATTTTTGAGTTCCTCTCCATCTTGAGGCTCGGCCTCATTGTCTTCTTTTTCAAGACCCACTTCCTCACCAAGGTAATATAATATCCCTTCCCTTAGGATCACATTGTGTTGGTTTGGACATTCATTGGCTTTATGTCCCCAACCTTGGCACTTGAAACATTGGAACCCTTTAGGATTAGAATACTTGTGTGCTTCTTGTTGGGGAGGAAATTTGTGGACTGTTTTAGGCTCGGGCAGCCTTATAGTGGTAGGTTGGTCCTTGTTTTTAGGACAACCGAAAGATGGTTGAACCATATCTTTGCTCCTCGTCCAACCCGAGGTTGATGTTCCCTTTGCACTAAAAGACGACCTCTCTTTAAGCTCCTTTTCAATCTCAAGATCCGCTTGGAAAATTCCTTCAACGGTATCAAACTTGTGAAGCGTCAAATGAGTGGAGATCTCTTTGTTTAACCCAGACTTAAACCGAATGATATCATGGCCAATTTGTTCTCCACGATGATCAAGCTTCAACATGAGTTGTTGAAACTCATCCTAATATGCCATCATACTTTGATTCCCTTGTCGCAATGTACAAC
>NW_025854871.1:0-4910 GCF_002878395.1 Capsicum annuum
GGAAAGTTTCAAGAAATTCAATCCATTTGGCATTCCATCGGTTAAGCTTGTCTTGTGCCCGTAGATGCTTCAAGGATTCTTGATCCGTTCGGATCACAAATTCTTTAGGTCACAAATAATGTTGCCAAGTGGCCAAGGCTCTAATCAAGGCATACAACTCTAAATCATACGTAGAGTAGTTTAGAGTTACTCCTTTGAGCTTTTCGCTAAAGTAGGCAATAGGCTTCAATTCTTGCATTAAACCCGCACCTATGCCTACTTTGCTAGCATCACATTTGACCTCAAAAGTCTTGTCAAAATTCGGAAATTGTAGCAAAGGGGTCTAGATGAGCATAGCTTTCAAGTCCTCGAAGGCCTTAGCTTGTTCATTTCCCCACTTGAAAGGTCGATTCTTTTTAATCACTTCGGTCAAGGGGGTGGCAATGGTGCTAAATCCTTTGACAAAACGTTTATAAAAACTAGCCAACCCGTGGAAGCTTCTCACTTTACCTATGGTTTTAGGGGTTGGACAATTTTTAATGGCGTCAATCTTAGATTCATTCACTTCGACCCCTCTTGAGCTCACCACAAACCCAAGAAATACAACCTCATGGACACCAAAAGAACACTTTTCTAGATTGGCATATAGCTTCTCTTTTCATAGGACATCAAACACATATTGTAAATGTTTTACATGCTCATCTAAGGACTTACTATACACCAACATATCATCAAAGTAAACAACAACAAAATTTTCGATAAATGGCTTCATCACATAATTCATTAGCCTCATGAAAGTACTTGGAGCATTTGTTAGGCCGAATGGCATAACCATCCATTCATAGAGACCGAATTTGGTCTTGAAGGTAGTTTTCTATTCATCACCCGGTTGCATACGAATTTGGTGATAGCCACTCCTTAAATCAATTTTAGAAAACAAACACGAACTATTCAATTCATCAAGCATATCATCTAGCCTAGGAATAGGGTGATGATATTTTACCATTATCTTATTGATGGCTCGGCAATCAACACACATACGCCAAGTCCTATTTTTCTTGGGCACTAGTAGTACCGGGACCGCACAAGGGCTCATACTCTCCTTGATATACCCTTTGTTGAGAAGTTCCTCAACTTGGCGTTGCAATTCCTTGGTATCCCTCGGGTTGCTCCTATAAGCTGGTTTGTTGGGCAATTATGAACTCGGCATAAAATCTATTTGATGCTCAATTCCCCAAAGTGGGGGCAATTCTTGTGGTAATTCCTTTGGGAAGTCATCTTCGTAATCCTGCACAACATAAGAAATAGGAGGAGAAATGGAAACGTTAGTGGGGTTAGTATTAAAACAATGAGCCAAGAGGAGCATCGGAGTGTCCTCATCATGATCCATAAATAATTATTTCCTCTTACCCATCATCACCACATTCCCTTGCCCTTTAGAAATTAGGAGCTCCTCGGTTTCTCCTACTCTCTCACTCTCGGATTCCCTTCTTTTTCCCTCACTCTCGGCCTTCTTTCTCTTCTTCCTTAATTCCCACATCTTTTGGTGTAATTCATTCACTTGGGAAGTCAATAATGGATGAAGAGCGACCTTTCAGCCATCCTTCTCAAGTGTATATCGATTGGACCTTCCATCATGTTTGGTCGACCTATTGTATGGCCAAGGCCTTCCTAACAACAAGTGACAAGCTTGCATTGGTATCACATCACAAAGCACCTCGCCATGGTAGTTGGCTACCTTAAAACGTATCACACATAGCCTTGTAACCTTTAAATCACCGCATTCATTCAACCATTGCAACTTGTAAGGACTAGTGTGAGGTGTAGTCGGTAATTTTAAGAAGTTCACCATTGCAACACTACCCACATTCGCACGACTTCCACTATCTATCACCATAGTGCAGACACTTCCCTTCACAAGACATTTAGTATGGAATAATTCTCCCGTTGGCTAGGATCATCTATCGCCTTACTAATCATGGCACGCCTCACTATAAAGTTTGGAACCACACACTCCCCTTCTTGTGGATATGCATCCTCACAATCATCATCATCATCATGTGGCTCATTTTTGGGTTCCTCTCCATCTTGAGGCTTTGCCTTATTCTCTTCATTTTCATGACCCACTTCCTCACCAAGGTAATACAATCTCCCTTCCCCTAGGATCACATTGCGTCGGTTTGGACATTCATTGGCTTTATATCCCCAACCTTGATACTTGAAACATTGGAACCCCTTAGGATTAGGAAACTTGTGAGCCTCTTGCCTTGGTGGATATTTTTGCATTGCCTTGGCCTCGGGTTGCCTTGTAGTGGTGGGTTGGTCTTTGTTTTTGTGCCAACCCGTGGTGGAGGAAGCAACCTCCTTACCCCTCGGCCAACCCGAGGGTGATTGACCCTTGGCTTTGTAACTTGTTCTTTCCTTAATTTCTCTTTCAATTTCAATAGCTGCTTGAAAGATGCCTTCAACGGTATCAAATTTATGGAGATTCAAGTGAGTATCAATCTCCTTATTCAACCCACACTTGAACTGAATGATGTCATGGCCGATTTTTTCTCCCTGATGGTCAAGCTTCAACATGAGCTGTTGAAACTCATCATAGTATGCCATAACACTTTGATTTCCTTGTCGCAATTTGTACAACCTCGCAAGCAACTCATGATGATAACTTTCGGGAAGGTACTGTTGCCTCATTAGATACCTTAACCGAAACCATGGTGGTGGTTTTCCATCTATTAACTCATTGCCAAATCGCTTGATGTATTCTCACCAAGTGTTAGCATAGCTTTCAAAGTGGGCTATAGGATAACAACTCTTTTTCTCCATACGCTCGGTATCTCCTTGGATCCATACGACCCCCTCTTATCTCCTCCTCCCTTATGTAGGCATCGTCAAAGGCTCCATACCCTTCATAATCCCCTCTACCATATTTCTTAAGGTGGACGGGATGGTTTTGGACATTTGGAACTTGATTTGGAGGAATTGGATTTTTCGGAGGTGGTGGTCTTTGGTTTAGTGGAGCTTGGAAAGGGGGGTTCGGGTTTTGTGGAGGCATTTGACGTTTGAGTACCTCTTGTGGAATTTGAGGAATTTGGGAATGGGTTGGTCTATTGGAGTCTCAATTTAGAATGTGATGAGTGGTTTGGTTTGCGGCATTTAGGGGAGCTAGTGAAGAAATTGGCAATTGTGGCCATGTTTCGGGAGTAATGGTGGCGGAGGAATTTCTATCATGTCCACTTGATTAAACATTTCTAGGAGTAGAAGGACGAGAGTTCCTTTAACTCTCCACTTGTTCTAACCTCCCACTAATAGTCATCATTTCTCCCCTTATGGCTCCCACTTCCGTACTCAATCTTTCAAGAGCTCGGGTCATAGCCTCAAGAGTGACCCTCATATTCTCTATTTCATTAGAATCCACGGTTTGAGATGTGGTTCCCTCCATTGTCAAGGTATCACCTACACAAACAACAACAAAATTAGTTAAAATCTCTCTTCTCACTCACACTCTTTTGGTTCACTCACACTCGAGCTCCACAAGTGTTGTAGATTGGCTAGTTGAATCCTTAAAGTATGAGTATGCACTTGTCTGAAGTGGATTTTGTTGGAAACTCAAAGAATTCTCGTTGGACTAGAGCCAAGAGTTACAACGTATTCAAACGACAAAAGCACACAAACAAACGTTGACACGAACACAAAGCTTCAAAGGACTAATTAACAAGCTAGTAGGAATGTACTAGGTTGTCAATTAGTGTTCAAACCAATAAGCGAAACTAAGAAACAATAAAATGAAACTAAGAAATCTAAAATTTGAACTCAAAATATTGTGTGAACAGTAATTTAGTGATGTGGCAGTCCACTATTGGTTTCGGTTTTGTCAGAATTTTACTCTCTAATTTTAAGTCTTGACCAATCTACAATTTGGAAATGGTGGAATTGGTTAATGGAGGAAAATTTGGTCTTGAAGCTTCCTTTTCAAGTTCAAAACAATACTTGACCTTCTTGGTACTTTCTCCTTGAAACAAGATCATTAAATCAAGGAAAGTAGGTGAAAAGTGGTTGTCAAGTCTTTTGAGTGATGTGATCAAGTCTTTCATCAACAAATACTACAACTTGGTGTTTCACCTTTTGTGGATCTAATGTTCACTTTTTGATTTAAAAAAGATGAAAAGGGTGAAGAACAACAAGAAAACAATAACAAAACCAAGAACAACCAACAACAACCACGGCCAAAACAATCCACCACAACAACAATGTTCAACAATGGACAACCATGTTCAAGTTCACAATAACAACATAAATTTTTAGATCTCAAATCTAGATCGACTCAAAGTGTTAGTGAAAAAGAGAACTAACACTATAAACAACACTCAATACAATTAAAAATCTTGCCAAGACACAACAAGAATACAATTTTTGGCCAAGAACACAACAACGGACAGATTTGACTGTTTCTGGAATTTTTCAGTTTTCAATTTTTTTTTTGTAGTTTTCAAGTCCCAAGCCAAAGATTGATCTTGTTAAAACATAATCGAAGATGGATTTGATACCAAATGATACAAAAGTGAGTGTGTATCAAGAGAGTCAAGCCAACACAAGAACACAAGAATAACAAGATGAACAACAACAATGCTAGTGAATCGAAATAGGCCACACACGGCTTCACTAGACTTCAAGGTTTACAAAAATGACAAGATGATAGAGATTACAATAACAACAACAAGAGAAAAAAAGTGGCATCAACTATAGTGAATCGAAAATAGCCCCATACGGCTTCACTATGTTACCACACAAACAACAAGATTACAAAATTAAAGATAGTAACTTGACATACAATATTCAAGAATCTAAGAACCCTAACAACATGAAAGGACCCTAAGATTAAATAATATTATCACCAAGATCTTACTTGGACCAAGAGGAACTCAATGACC
>NW_025854872.1:0-1389 GCF_002878395.1 Capsicum annuum
AAAAAAAATTAATTTCATATAAATAAGACCAATACACGTACTTGAATACGCCAATACACATACTTGAATATGGGGTGTTACACTAACGCACCTTAATTTGTTAGGTGGCGACTCTTCACATACATCTTTTAAGCAAATCCTAAAAAAGAGTGGTCACATCGAATCCTTCTTTTCACGAGAAAAATGAGGTGTGACAGAATAGCGACTCTACTGGGGATCTTACGTTCTAACCACTACGAGTTTGTGTTTTATGTGGGATTTCTTCACTTTGTCTATTTTTTTCGTAATTGTTTTCTCTCTTGTTTTTTATATCACGATTTATTACTATATGTTAGTTTCTTCTCATTTCCTTTTATATGTTATTTAAATTTCTCCATTTCTATCCCTTTCCCTTTTCCCCTTTTATTGCTTATGTGTTATCATGTTTTCTTAAGTGTGTATTTCTTAGTATGTTACTTTTGTTATGTGCTACATGTTACCGCTTTATATAATTGGCATTCTTCTCATACTTTTCTCTACTTGGAACTTTCTTTATTTTCTTTTTACAAACGGTTGCGTGGTAGCACAGGCATTCTTTCCTAAAACACCCTTTGGGAAATGCGTTGTGGATTGGTTGATCAGCGGTGTATCGACAGTCACAAACTCTCCCACTCTCGAGTTGTCCACTTGAGGGAACCATGTCATAAACCCACTCTTGTCCTTTAGGTTTTGGCTACATATTTCTTTCACTAAGGAATATGTGTCCCATTCACCGTAGGATGCCTTGGCATCCTTGATGCGTTAAATGTTAGTCTCATTTAAAGTCCAAAGAGGTTCATGACCTCAAAGAAACTCACATTATTTGCTATGTGTTGCATTTCTATGTATGTATTGACATCTTATTTATCTTGTTGTTTCCCTTCTTGCCTTAGTCACTCCTTATATTTAGTGTTCCTCACTTTAGAGCTCGTTGATTTTAAAATTCTTATCATTCTAGGTTACTACAATACGCTCTTAGGGCCTATTTTTAAACTTTCCCTCAATTCATCCTCCTGACTCATCCTATAGTAGAAGGCTCATCTTTTGTTTTGATAAAGGGTTTAGTCTCGTTCGTGATCTTTTTAGTCCAACTTATCATTTTAGGACATTCTTTTCCTAATGCTTATAACGCTTACATACTATTGTCCTACCATGATTCTCGAACATTCATATCTTCATATTCATATTGTACTCTAGCTTTCACAATCTCTAAGTTACATAAAGCTCTTATAACTTCTATTCACTCTGAATGAGCATAGCTCATTATTTTCAAATGAGCAAAATATTCGTTCTATGCTCCCATGTATACTCTTTGTTTCTAATCATAAGTCCTTTCTCTTAAGGTTGACTAAAGTTTAACATAAAAAATGG
>NW_025854873.1:0-4869 GCF_002878395.1 Capsicum annuum
ATAAGTCCTTTCTCTTAAGGTTGACTAAAGTTTAACATAAAAAATGGACAGTCAAGCGATGCTTATCAATCTTTTCAACAACAAAGCTGAGCTCGAAATTTTGGGATTTTATCATAATAGAGCTATTTCGAGCATCAGATGGTTAGGAAGAAGAACAGAGAGAATTAGGGGATAATGGTTGATTTTTGAGTTTCAGTTTATATGCCACCAGGTTTCCCAGATCCGCTACCTGAAATAGACGTTAGCACTATGATCCACACCACGGAGTCCTCTATATTAACAACTTCACCTATGACTGATAGTGATACATAAATGTCCCTAAGTCAGTTTTCAATTACATTGCTAAAAGCACTTATTGAGTTGACTAATACGAGTGAGGACAAGGAAACGGAAGGATGGGTTCCTAGCCATGAGGCAAGATCATCTCAACAGCCCAAACTGAATAAGTCATCCAAATCAAGTGAAGAAGACAAGGAGAGAATTAAGGGTTCAAAATTTACATTATATGATGGGCCGAGAAACCCTCATTCCCATTTAAAGGTGTACCTTGATGAACTAGCAGTTATAGGAAAAAGTGATATCTTGAAGATGAAACTCTTTGCTAGTTCACTTAAGGGTACAACATTGATGTGGTATGCCAAAAATAATACTAGCAAGTGGGCCTCTTGGGACCATTTGGCAAATGACTTTATTAGGCGATTTGACAATAAGCTAAAAAGAAAGCTAACAGTCAAGGCAAATTTAGTTAAGCTACAATTTAAGGATAAGGGAAAGATGATCATCGATAAGACATCCAAACCTCCAAAGCCTAAAGTAAGCTTACCTCAACCTCAACTGATATGGTACCCAGCTCCAGAACTCATTCCAATATCCAATTATGTCAAAGCTTATTATCCCCGCTCCTTCACAAAATATCCTCCTCAAATTATTTGGTACCCACATCCATTCGCTACTTAAAAAACAAATTACATTCCAGTTTCTTATCAAGACCTATCCACGAATCAACAACCCATTCAATCCACCAAACCTCAACATGAGCCCAGAAAAATCCACCAAAATAGTACACTCCTCTGGGTGAACCCATAGTTGTACGAATGACTCAAAGATGCGGGCTACATCACCCCTATTGTTGTCGTGCCTTGTGATGCCAAGTCCAGGAGGTATTGACCCAACCTAACGTATGCCTACCATTCTAGGATAAAAGGATATTCTACTAAGGCATGCTTTGCCTTGAAGAACAAGATCCAAAAGTTGATTGACACCAAAGTGATAAACGTGAAAATCACGCCCATTGTTTTCATTGTGTTTATTTTTCTCCCACACCCTAAGGATTGATTCGTGCATTCTCTTGCCCATCACATTAATTAAAAAAAACTCGGTCTCTTTCTCTTAAAGCTTAATCATCAAGACAAGGAAATAGGTGATAACAACGATGCTAAAAATGAGCATAATAAGATGATCTTACAAATGAAGAAAAGGATTCTTCAATTACAAAGGGAATTGTCACATGCCTGTAACTTGTCTAATCTACCCCTTACTTTGAATGCTCCTCACGAACCACAAGTTGAGGGTAACACTGCTATCAAATCTCATTCCATATTCACGAGCCATCCCTTACCATCACTACCAAAGGAGGTTGTGTGTTCCCGACATAGATTAATTACGAGGTAAGATTTTGGATGACACCCACGAGTCAAAGTATATGGTTCATCCCAGTTCAAAAAAAATGTATCTTGATCTCAAGGAGATGTATTATTGGAATAACATAATACAGGATGTAGCCAAGTTCATGGCTAAGTGTATGGCATGTTAGCAAGTAAAGGTAGAGCATTTGAGGCCCGGTGGGTTACTTCAAGAGATTGAATTACTAGTGTGGAAATGAGAGATAATTAATATGGATTTTTTTACCGGTCTTTCGTGGTCACAAAATCAGTGTGACTCCTTTTGGGTCATCGTGGATATGATGACTAAGTTCGCTTACTTTTTTCCTGTGAGGACTACTAATTCTGTCGAAGATTATGCAAAGTTGTACCTTAAGGATATTGTGAAGTTTCATGGTGCGCTGTATCGATTATTTTTGATCGTGGTACCCAGTTCTTATTGCATTTTTATAACTTTTTTCAGTGTGGTTTTGGGACCAAGGTAATTCTTAGTACAACTTTCACCTCCAGTCGGATGGGCAAGCCGAAAGGACCATTCAGACTTTGGAGGATATGTTGCGATCCTGTGTGATTAATATGGTGGTAGTTGGTTTGACCATTTTCCTTTGATTGAATTTTCTAAAAACAATAGTTACTATTCTAGCATTGGTATGGTCCCATTTGAGGCATTGTATGGTAGAAGGTGTAGATCTCCTATTGGGTGGTTCGAGGTTGGTGAAGCAGAAATATTTGGCTTGAACTTGGTTCGCTAAGCCATGGAAAAAGTGAAGGTGATTTAAGATAGGCTTAAGATCACCCAAAATCACCAAAAGTCCTATGCGGATATGAGTTGAAGGGACATGGAGTTTAGGGTTGGAGATTAAGTATTCTAGAGGGTATCTCCCATGAAGGGAATAATGCAGTTTGGGAAGAAGGGGAAGCTTAGTCCCCAGTATATTAGACCATATATGGTTTTGAGAATGGTTGGTAATACTGCATGCGAGTTACATTTTTCCTCTAGCATAATTTCCATTCATCCAGTATTCCATGTGTATATGTTGCAAAAATGTGTGGGTGATCCTTTGCTGGTTGTCCCTTTAGAGGACATTAGTATCTCAGATTCCTTATCCTTTGAGGAGGTCTCAGTGAGGATCTTGGATTGGCAAGTTTGTTAGTTTCAAATGAAAGACATGGCTTCGGTGAAGGTTCTATGACAGAACCAAAACTTTGAGGAAGCTACTTGGGAAGTCGAGGAGGAAAAAAAGTCCAAGTATCCATTCCTATTCCCGATTCTGGAAAATCATAATTGAGGTATGTGTTGTTCTTAATATCTTATTTTCTATCCTTGTTGAAGATAGATGGTAAATCTCTTAGTGTTTTTTTTGTATCTTAAAGATAAAAGTAGAGATATTTGGGGTTTAATTATGCTTGTGGTTTTTTTCCCCATCATTCGAGGATGAATGATACTAAGGAGGAGAGAATGAAATACCCTGAACTTTGGACCCTACAAAGTTTCCTAAGTCTTAGACATTCTATGCATCATACGACTCAACATACCACTCGTATGTTATAGGTACGGGTCAAGGACCATAGTAGTATGTTGGTCAGTGTCACATTGGCCAAGTTTTGTTCATTGTATGAGAAGGCATCACTTGAGTCGTATACGCATGATACGAGAAGTATAGTGCCAATTGTATGTTCAAAGTCTATCCTTGACATTCTACCTAGGGAACGATTTGAATAAGTACTAGTCATATGGTAGGGCACAACTCATGCTAAGGAGTCGTATGTTGGAAAATGTAACACCCCGATGTCTTCTTAGCTAAGTTTTGTCCATCGAAAGTCTAAGCATTAGATTCTAGAATGATATAAATTATTTTTTGTGTGGAATTTCCTAGATTTCAACCTTTCATTATGTAGATGACTGAATTAGTTTTCCAACGATATAAGATTCATCCAAACAGGACCCTCGGTGAAGAAGTTATGAATAATTTAAAGTTCCAGTTGTAAACATCGTCATTTTGGGGTCTAGCACGTCGCTGAGTGGGTCAAATTGACAATCATCAAATTCCAGTGGGGCTCCACAATGGTGGCGCATCACGAAGGCACCCAATTTCCCACTCGTCGAATTCTAGTGGACCACCGCGATTGCGGCGCGTCACGGTGGTACCCAAAATCGGGTTTTTAAGTTCAAATTTCCAGTTCCGTTCAGGAGTCATTAAGGGTAATTTTGAATTTTCCCTAGCCTTTACAAACATCCAAACAAAGGATTTAGGGTATGTTTGAGCAACTTAACCCTATTTTCATTAAAATCATCAAGAATCCTCTCTAGGGTTTCAAACAAGAACTTCAAGAAATCCAAGATTCAACCGTGGGTTTTCAAAATCGATTGAAGATTCAAAATCCCCAGATCATAGGCTTTAAGAAGCACCCACTAATTTCAAAAATAGAGGTACATGGGGTTATTCTAAAGTTCATGGGCATGTTTTCAAAAAGGAACTCACGCAAGACTTTAAATTTATACAAGTATATATATGTTTTTACAAATAAGGGTTTTCAATTGATACAAATAACATGTTTTGATATATAATTTTGTAAGAAATATTGAGGTATCATTGGGTTGTTTGTTTGAATATATTTAGATGGTTGAATAGTGAACCCATGACCTGAAATTTCGAAAGGGTATGATGTACACGAGTTGTGAATTTTCTAAATTCCCCATGATAATGTTTATACCCCATATTACACTTGTGTTGAACTATTGAGAGCATGAGTTTTGAAATTGATATGACATTACTCATAAATGATTTAACTTCTTGAATTATTGCATGCTGAGAACCATGGTGTATGTGTATAATGGTGTGAAAGTCATACATATGTGCATGTTGCAAATGGTATGAAAAGCTGGAAAGTTGATGTGAAATTGATGACTTGCAAGTCAGGTATGACAATACCTTGCAGAGTATGACATGTGATTGATTAAAATGAGTTTAATGCATTGATTTTGTGAGATAGGTGGTTACTCGAAGAAAGCACGAGTCAAATGACTCTACGTTGGAAACCATGTTTGCCGACTCGGGAACTTGGTACTCTACTGTGTGATCTTGTGTACCTAATATTATGTCATCCCAAATTGGGACTATGGTTAGGAGCCCTTATTTATGATCTTGTGCACTACCATAATCGATTGGGTCGAGACACTCTGTTGTGTGATCTTGTGTGTCTTTCC
>NW_025854874.1:0-3584 GCF_002878395.1 Capsicum annuum
TCAATCTATCTATCTTTTACTTTATCATTCCATTTCCTTGTTTCCTTATTTTTGTGATTTTGTATTTAGTGTGTTTCCTTTGTTTTCATGTCGTTTTCATTTTCATACTTTCGTCTTGTATAATTTGGTATCAGAGCCGAGCTTGATTTCATTCGTACAAAGTAAATCTTGGGTTTGTTATCTTGAAAATCACAAAAAAAGTGTCAAAATAATGAAAATCCCAAAAAAAAAATACTATTCATTTTTGAACCTAGGTCAAAATTTGAGTTTTTGATTTTGTGTTTTCTTGTGTTTCTAGTGTTATATTTGTGTTCTCTAACACTATAAGGGTCTAGGGTTCGAATTTGAGCATTATCGAAGTCATTTTGAGTGTTCTACCATTGTTTGGGGATTGAACTTGAAGAAAGTAAAGTGGGTTCGAAAATCTGGAATTTTTGGTTGAGAATTTGGATAAATTGATGCTTGAAATGTGTTTAAAAGTTTGAAACTAGCCTTGGTACAAAATTTCATCACATTTCAATCATCGGTTCAAGAGTTAGAGGATTTTGATGTTTTGGTGTTCTTGAGAGTTCTTGAGGAAGATTCAAGTCTTTATGTTGAATTCTTATCAAAATGTGGTGTTTGATCCAAAAAGAGCTAAGAAAAAGGTGTTGTACTTGTTTATTCTTGGGAATATTCCAATCTTTCAAAAAGAGAAAAGAATCAAAAGGCATCAAAAAGAATATTCCAAAGGAAGAAAACAAAAGAGGGGACCACAAGAAATTCAAAGCTTCTCGAGCTTGAAAAATCAATTGAAGAGTCTCAAACTCTTGAAATTTTCATCCATAGCAGCCCCAACAACATCAATCCAAGTTTATCAACCTCTTTTCAACATCAAATTCAAGTCGTAAACACATCTCATCACTTTAATACTCCATTGCTCAAGGTTTGATTCTTAGTTTCAAATTCTTGATTTCTAGTTTCTTTTCTTTGATTTTTAGTCTTCTTTTCTTGATTCGTTCTTCTTTGTGACTTGATTTCTTGTGTCTTTTCTTTCTTATATCTATTGTTTCTTAGTTTAACTCTTGAATTCAAGTCTTTTGTGTTGAAGTTCTTTGTTTTTTTTGTCATCTTGATTTATTATTTTCTTATTTTGATTCTTGAATTCAAAGTCCTTACCTTTATCTTTAAAATGAGTCATTAATAGTTGTTTCCTCTCTTTCTCAATTGTGCTAAGAAGCTATGGGTGGAGTAACTATTGACACCCTCTTAGAGGTGGTCCTAGGGATGCGACAAGAGATGAAGGGCGTGATCAATTGTGGATTAAAAGTTATAAGAAAGAGATGAAGGGTGTGATCAATTGTAGATCAAAAAAGATGAAGGGCGTGATCAAAAGTTATTGAACATCAATTGTGGATTGGAAAGGATATATGGTAGGTTGGCAAACATTGGGAAGAATTCAAAGGCTTCTTATCCTAGTCCTTAAACCCATGTCCAAACTCCCTCGAACCTACCAAATACGACATAAGATTCACAAATTGTTGTACAACCACTCCAACTCTAAATTGAATAAGACAATGCCTACATTAACCCTTTGTTACTCACTAACCACGATACTAGCATATTTCCTAGTATCATTTCTCCTCTTATGCAGGATCATGAATCATCACCCTCAAAGGAAGATGCAAGGAGAATTCCTTATGAAGATGCCCTTACAGACCTAACAGAGTTCTTATCAAAGTATTCCAAGATTAGGAGGCATAATGACAAGTTGATAAAAGAGTTGGATTCGAGGACGAATCCTCTTCAAGAAAAGGAGGATGATACGAGCCAAATAAGCTCACTCTTTTGGGATCTATGCTTCAAGGACCAAACCTTAAAATCAACGACTTCATCATCCTAGGAAAGTACATACGAGATTGGAGGATAGCTTGGAGCATGGGAATAACTATATTTGATGATGTCCGCCCTTGTAGTATTGAGCCACGACGTATTGGGAAGATAGCGTGGAGTGTACGAGGTTTACAAAGAAAAGAAAGGGCATTTGGTATTTAGGGCTACTTTTGGGCCCCTTGATATTTAGGATCACTTTTAGGCTCATTTTGTAATAAATAGCTCATGGCTATAAATAGCTAGGTTTTCCTTCATTTGTACATAGTTGATGAATGATGAATTGAGATACACTTGCAACTGTTTTTATTGAAACTTGTTAGGAGTTTCTTTGGTTTTCTAGAAACATGGGTGCTCGGGATCCACTTCCGTTGTGTCTTCGTAAGAGGTTGGTGTCATCGGTAATTGATAGGAAGGTCTAGGGGTTTAGTATACCCCTGGTTTTTCTCTCTTTATCGACTTATGTCAATCTATCTATCTTTTACTTTATCGTTCCATTTTCTTGTTTTCTTATTTTTGTTATTTCGTATTTAGTGTGTTTCCTTTGCTTTCATGTTGTTTTCATTTTCGTACTTTCATCTTGTATTATTTTCGAAAAAATCGTTCTGGGGTCCGTTTTAGCCCCGAATTAAAAGTAGTCAACATGGGTGTTTTTGGTTTAGTTTTGATGCATAGATTTTATATTTGATGTTTTTAGAGGAGTTCGGGATGGTTTGTGGAAAGTAAGGCCATGGGTTCGAAGTGTAGTAGACCGACTTTAGCTTTTGAGGTAGGTTATGGCTTAACTCTTTCGGACTGAGATGGTAGTAAATGACGGTAGAAAATGGAAACTAATCATGAAAAATGGATATTTATGTGTTGTGCTCGTGTGGGGGCCTATATGTGATGCAATTATTGAAATTGAGTTATTATGTGATATGTGTGACCGCGTGAGGTCCTATGTGATATTGATAGCCTTGAATACATGTGAATAATTGTATTGTGTTGTTAAGATGTTTAATATAGTACCGTTGGTGTATCGTGGTTATATTCATACTTTATTGATGTTGACACCTAATTTTTGCCCCCCACAACTAAGTTTAGTCCCGATTTTCTTCGATTTTTAAATAAAATTACAATATTTATTTCATTCAAATAAAAATCTTTTCAAAGTATTTATCTGAGTAATTTTTCCATTTAATTATACGAAATTATATAATTTTGTTACTTAAATATTTATTTTACGAAATATCGAATTTTAATCAAAGCTTATCTTAAAAATTAATTCAACTGGGTAAAATCTTGGTTTAAATTTGATTTGTTCTAAAAAATAATTTATTTGAGAAAATATTTATTTGATTTTATCTAATCAAGAAGCTCGGGGTAAAAGGAAGTATTAATTTGTATCGAATTTTAATTTAATTTAGTCAATCTATTAGATTCAGCCATAATTGAAATCAAATTGGTCATAATTGCGATGCAATCTGCCAATTGATATTTAATTTGGTCAAAATTAAATAAATTTGGCTAAATTTTAAATCTCAATTGGGGTTATATTTTGAATAATCCTAAAAATGACCTAAATCTACCCATTCAAATTGAATTTCAAATTTGTACTAGATAGTACAATTCCATCTCAATCTTGTCCTTTTTCTAATTTGAAATTCAAAATTTGATGGTACAATTCCACCTCAAACTTATTCTTTTTCCATTTTTAAAATTCAACATTTATACTA
>NW_025854875.1:0-2282 GCF_002878395.1 Capsicum annuum
AATCGAAAGTGTTTAATTGAAATGCTTTATTAGAAGATGAGGTGAAATCTAAATTTTAAGATATTATACATGCCATGTCGAATTTAAATTAAAGTGATGCCAAATTTAAAAATAGTCATTCTTTTACCTCTCTTTTTCAATATATTAAAAAGGAAAATAATATACTTGAGTGGAATGAAGGAAATAATTGTACATAAAAATATATTTTAGATCGTTTCATTTAAATATTTGAATTTAATTTTTACATATGAACTAAAATAGTTTAATTTATTTTTCACACTTCCCAAATTAAATTTAATAAAGAAATGGTATATTTTGGGTCTAATATTTATGAGAAATATAATTTTCTTACATTTTAAGATTAATCAAATCAAAGTTTTATTTGTTATAATATATTGTTTGTTTTCCATTCCTTTTTATTTGTTCCATTTGGATTGTGCTTATGTTCCTAAATATTTGCTCCTTTAATCTTTCACGAATAATTTGAACAAAATTTTTCAATTATGCTTTTGTTAAATAAATGTAATCACTATAGATTTTGAAAGAAGGATAAAATTTAATTAGGGTTATAATAGTAAAATTAATTTTAATTTTATAGGAATAAGAAATTTATTAAGATGCGTGTCTAATACAAATAAAGCAAATAAAAAGGAATGACAGAAGTACGACATAATAAATCAATCTTCATGTAAAAATTCTTTAAACCAACATGTAAATAACATAATATTTTTAATCCCTTAAATAAAAATTTTAGCTTCATCAATATTAATTTAATTTGTGCTCTATTTTTTTATGAAAAATTTTAAACTATCGGTAGTGTATCTTTAGTAATTTTATATTATTTCGTTATGAAAATGAATATATGATATATTTATATGGTTACGAAGAATCTCTTATTTCCTTAATATAAATATGCTGTTTACTTTTATTTATATTGTATATTAGATGAAGAGACTGTATTTTAAGAAAATACAGCTCGTAATATTTTATAAAAAAATATTAATATACTGACACTTATAATTTTAATTTATCCTTTTATATAATTTTTAAATAAAATTTAAAAAAAAATATTAAATTAGCTATTTAATTCAAGAAAATATTTTTAACCTGATGTTAAAAATAAGCATTAAAGCATATTATATTTTAATTTTGATTAGGACAATTTAAATAAGTTGTAAACTATTATTTGATTTCATAAAAATAAAAAATATAGTATTTTAAAAGTTTGATCTCTATTATCATTTTCTATCGTGTTATTTGAAATTTAATTTTTTTAACAAATTAATTAAATACCAATAAATACATTCAAAAGTGTAATATTAGGGTCGTAAAACGGGCCCTTCATTATCTATTTTTTTCTACTATATACAAAGGAGAGTTGAGGACGACCAAGGGTAGATTTAGAATTTCACATCTATTTTAATAATAAAGGATATTTTTGTATCTAATATCTATTTTATTATATTGTAATAATTGTAAAAAAATATTTTTCTATGCTTCTACTTCTCTAACAAATGTGAATATCTACTCATAAAAGAACATCTTTCTAAGAATATCTATTGATGTGTCTATTTTATTCTTATTTTATCTCACTTAATAAAAAATACAATTAAAAATAAACATTAAAATACCTTTAAAGGGAAACTTATTAATTCATTAGTATTGTTTTTAATATTTCAAATCTACTTTAATTATCAAGGGTATTTTTGTATTTCATATATATTTTATAATAACTAAGAATATTTTTTGTATTTAATATACATATATATATATATATATATATTATTATAATAATTATAGAAAAATATATATCTATATTCATGTGGCTATTGTTTCCACTACATGGACATTAAAAAACATTTCAAGATGATAACTCTAGAATTAAATTAAAAAAATAATAATTGCTATTCTACCACACAAATATCTATCAAGGTGGCTATAGTTTCCACCACAAAATTAATGACACTATATATAATAAAATAATAATAAAAAATTTGATAATGAATAAAAAATATATCTTTAAATAGGTTAACAACTTTAAAATTTAACCCATCAAGTCCATGCGTGATAGTATTTTTTGCGCAAAAAACTAAAATATTAAAAGTATGGACTATTAAAAATTTTTGGAGAGTAAGAATTTTCACATAGAAAATTTAAAATAGATGAAAAGAAATATATGAAGAAAAAAATTCAATGCTTATCGGGAAGAATTTTGTAAATCTTATTAATTCATTATTTTTAATACTAGAATTAAATTAAAAAATAATAATTACTATTCTACC
>NW_025854876.1:0-1771 GCF_002878395.1 Capsicum annuum
AAAATAATAAATTTTTCATAACTATTACTATATAATTACTTCAACCAGGGGCGGAGCTACAACATTATACGGGGGTTCGGGTGAACCAGTAGCTTTCGGGTATAGTTTATATTTATACTAAAAAATCAAGAAGAAACATATAAATTGATCGCGTGCGAACCCACAACACAAGAAATGAGCGGTACGAACACGACCTGTAGAGCATTACCTAAATTTAGAACCCACAAACTTCAAATCTTAGCTTTGTCGCTGCTTCAACAGATGAAATAAGAGAAAGAACCTACCCTAAAACTTTAGCAAAATACTTGATCTTAATTGGACGAATCTTTTTTAAATCAAACTGTAGATTCCTCCCATAATCATACTGTCACTAAATATAGTTGTTAGAGCATTAAAAGTCTTCAATATATAGACAACTATGGCCTGAATACCTATATTTTTCAATGTTTCCTCAAAAAGTTCAGGTTTCCTCAACCAAAACAAACTTCTGACAATAGCTGAACAAATGTTTTTAATTTAATTTAACTTATTGAACATTTGTGACAAAATCATGGCTTTTCAGTAGAATCAATCCACATGCAAAAATTAATCAACATGAAGAATTGTCAAGCTAATCAAAACAACGGCAGTCACAACAATAACAAGAAAACAACCCCAAATAACGGCACATTACACCATGTTAGACATAAATTACATAATATCTGCCATAGATTCATCTATACAGTAATAAAAAGGTACAATACAAACCTGAAGAATCATTATACACACCAAATTTTTGTAACTTAACCATGTCATTCCACCTTATATTGATCATTTTCAGCTGCATCTAGCTCAGATCTCATTTGCATGTTCAAATCAGAAAATGATAGAAAATAAGGAAGAAGAGGGCTTATTCGGTATTGCTAATACAACAATATAAGGGACATAATATATAGATCGAAATTTGTCTATCGTTAGTCTGCAATCTAAGAATAAATAATTTCAAATTAGTCAAACAACATACAAATGATAAAAGCATACATAATGTCAACTAATAAATAATCATCTGGAGTTAGTGAATACAATTTTTACTGAAAATGATCATTGTAAATAGAGCAAAATTAACAAAAATACAGAGATTCATTTTGATTTCATAATGAAAACTGCATATTTAAGCTTAGTTTTTCACTTCAAAATAAAAATATTACCAATTTAAAATTGAAGACATTATAATGGGGTTTTGGTACAATTACCAGATGTGATTAAGGATGTTATAAATATAATCCATAAAATTAAAGTCAGAGCAACAAATAAGAAAAATCGAAAGAGGAGACATGAGTTTATGTATTTAAATAAGGAGAAAAATTGACTTTGAAAATTGTACAGAAATTAAATTGAACAAAGAGAATCTGCCATTTTTTTCAACATTGAACAAACACGAGGTGAATAGGAAGGTGACATTTCAGATACCAAATGTTGGATATCAATTGTTTTCTATTCTAGATACGCACATCCATTTATTTTTATTTATTTTTATTTTTTTTTAACATGGGTTTTTATTTAATGGGTTAGGTCTTCAATTTTTCCACCTTGGGCTGATATTTATGGGGCTGAATCTCTTTTATTAGTTTGAACCATAATTTTATTTAATAAACTCAATCATTTAAGAAAATACAAAATATATTTGTATTTAATTTTATTACTTATTATTACGGTAGCATATTGCTTGAAATTACATGAACCTGTAAGTATGCATCAGTTGAATTATTTCAGTTTTATTAATATTTTTTTA
>NW_025854877.1:0-4020 GCF_002878395.1 Capsicum annuum
TCTTCATCCCACTCCACTAATAGATCTCCCACAAATCACGGCACATCTTAGTGGCCCCTGGATGAATGGAGTAACGCGCGCCATGGCTTCTGAATAAATTTGCTACCTCAACCCATCTAGACCTAGCACACAAAGTCAACTCTGGCAGCGAATAAACCATCTTCCCTTTGGGAGAAAACCTCTACTTTCTGATCTCTGACTAATTCATTTAACTTGACTAGACCGAGATCTCTATGTTGCTTTTACTTCACTTCAAAAAGCAAAGAGATGATTCCAAACTATTCTTCACCCAAACAGTTCCCTCAGTCAAATCAACAAAATAGACACCTAGTTTGGCAAGCTAATGAACTTCCTGGACTAACTTTTTCTTACCATCCTCAACATGAGCAATACTACCCATGGATAATCTACTGAGAGTATCTTCCACTATATTAGCCTTGCCCAGATGATATAGAAAACTCATGTCGTAGTCTTTCAATAACTCCAACCACCTTCTCTAATGTAAGTTTAAGTATTTCTGAGAAAATACATACAGCAGGCTTTTGTGGTCTGTGAATACATCAACATGTACCCCATACAAATAGTGCCTCCAAATCTGTAAGGCAAAGACAATAGCTGCTAGCTATAGATCATGGGTGGTGTAATTCTTTTCATGGGGCTTAAGATGTCTAAAGGCATAGGCCAAAACCTTACCCTTTTGTATTAATACATACCCTAAGCCAACTCTGGAAGCATCACAAATACAATAAATCCATCTAAACCATCAGAAAAAGTTAGAACTGGGGCTATAGTGAGTCGAGTCTTCAACTCTTGAAAAGGGGCTATAGTGAGTTGACTTTTTTTGAGTCAATCTAGACATAGGGAATGCAATAGATGAAAACCCTTTAATAAACCATTGGTAATAGCCAGCCAACCCAAGAAACTCCTGATATCTGAAAAAGAGATGGGTCTAGGCCAGCTTCTTACTACTTTGGTCTTTTGAGGATCAACTCTAACGCCATCATCGGAAACTATATGACTAAGGAATGCTACTGACCGTAGCCAAAACTTGCACTTACTGAATTTGGAAAACAACTAATGGGCTTTGAGGGTCTACAATACTATTCTGAGATGGTATACATGATCGTGTTCATTGCGAGAGTAGACAAGAATGTCATTTATGAAGGATATAATGAACATATCCAAGTACTTCTTGAAAATGCGGTTCATGAAGTACATGAAAGTTGTTGGGGTAATGGTAAGACCAAATGACAGGACTAGGAATTCAAAGTGACCATACCGAGTTCTGAAAGATATTTTTGGAATGTCACATTCTCTTACTCTGAGCTGATGATAACTTGATCTGAGGTCTATCTTAGAAAAGTAATTGTCACCTTGAAGTTGGTCAAACAAGTCATCAATTATAGGAAGTGGGTATTCATTATTGATTGTGACTTTGTTCAACTGACGATAGTCTATACACATTCTAAGAGAACCATCTTTCTTTTGCACGGATAGGATAGGTGATCCCCAAGGAGATACCTTGGGCCTAATAAATGCTTTGACTAAAAGGTCTTTCAACTACTTTTTTAACTCTTTAATTTCAGTTGGAGCCATTCTATATGGTAGAATAGATATATCCTGAGTATCAGGAAGAAGGTCTATTCCAAAGTCAATTTTCCTTTCAGAAGGAACTCCGGGGAGATCTTTGGGAAACACATTTGGGAATTCTCTTGTGACTAGAACTGACTTAAGGTTAAGAGTCTCAGAACTAGAGTCTTTAACTCACACCAAATAATAGACACACCCCTTGGATATCCTTTTTCTCGCTCTAAGGTATGAAATAAGTTGACCCTTAAGTATTGTGGTACTCTCCTCTATTCAAGGACTGGTTTATTCGGGAACTAAAAATAGACAATTCTTATCCAACAATAAACTAAAGTATATCATAAATGGAGCTAATCTATCTCAAGAATGATGTCAAAATCTATCATCTCTAACTCTACTAATTCTACTGAAGTAACTTTCTGAGCTACCACAACCGGATAGTTCCTTTATACCTGTCGGGCAATGATAGATTTAAACACTAGGGTATAGACTGACAAAGGCTTTGTTAGGATTTTAGGATTGACTCCAAAGTTGATATATTTATAAGTAGTTACAAAGCACAAAGAAGCTCCTGGATCTAGAAAAGCATAAACATGTAAGTAAAAAACTTGCAACGTACCAGTAAATACATTAGGAGAACTTTTCTAATCCTATCGGGACTGGAGTACATAGAGCCTATTTGGGTATTGCCCACTGGTGGCACTGGAAGTGGCACCCTACTAAGACGGCCGATCAGACTGGGCTGAGGGATGATTATGCTAACTCTGTGAACCCACCTGAGGATACTTTTTAATTCTATGACCTGGTTTACCATACCTAAAACATACATCACTACCACCTCTACAGACACCCTAATGGTTTCTGCCATATTTCTAGCAAAGAGGATTTGTTCGAGCACTGCTAACACTACCCTAAGATTTAGAGCCCAGCGCCCTATCCCTATTACCAATTCTGAATTTATGCATTAGAGCAATGGCTGAGGACAGAGATGGACTAAAGATTTTAGGTAGAATTGAGGACATTTACCACCCTTTAACTTAGGTTGAGTGAAGTTGAAGCTACCCTTTTTATAGCCTTCTTATTCTCTTTCTCTTTCTCTTTAGTCTTCCATTTCTTAATCTATTGAGCATGGACCATCAACCTAGCCAAGTCCATCTTCTTAATTAGAATTGCGGTCCTACACTCCTTGATCACACTGTCAGACACACCAGAGATGAACTTGCTCTTCTTAGACCTACTATCAGCTACCACATGAGGAGCATACCTAGCCTGAGTAAACTTGAGGGAATAGTCTTTCACACTCATGTTTCCCTTCTTCATATTGATAAATTCTAACACCTTAGGATCCCTTAACTCAAACGAAAAGAACCTATCTAAAAAGGCAGTAGCAAACTCCTCCCATTCAATTGGCCTTGCATATATGCCCCTATCTACCTTCCACTACTTAAACCATGTATGGGCCATATCCTATAACTTATAGGCATCTAACTCATCACTCTCACTAGTGGTTACCCCCATAATGTCTATTACTTTCTGTACCATGTCAAGGAATTCCTATGGATCCTCTTCAGACTTGGACCCTAAAAATGAAGGAGGGTTTATTTGGGTAAAGTCCCAAATTCTAGCTACAGTAGTATTAGCCACTGGGTTGGCTAGAACAGCACCTGATCAAATATTCTGAACTGCCACAAAATGGGCTAGAGTGGTGAAAGCTGCTCTAAATTCTATATGAGAAACGTACTCATTCAGGGGATCTTCCTGAACGAGAGGAGGTTTTGGCTGGTTCCCAATTTTTCTTCTGTTGGTATTTCTAGGAGACATGTTTAGTAAACAAAAGGAAAAGTTGGATTAGATATAGAGTTTAACTTGAGCTAATTCTCACTCACACGATATGAACACTAAAGAAAGGGAACTTTTCCTAGAAATGCCTTATAGCCTCTTATCCATAAGTTTGGCGCGCTACACACCCATGCACAAGACTTTATTTGATGCGACTTTCAAACTCTATAGGACTCTTTAGAACCTTAGGCTCTGATACTAAGTTTTTAATGCCCTGAGAGTACACCCTGGATGTCACACGGTACTTACAACCCCAAGGACCACAAGCTAACCCATGATTGGTACTTGCTATGAGCACTGAATGTAATACTGGAATATATATGCGGAAGAAATATGAAAATGCCATAAGGTTCTACAATACTAAAATATTAACTGAGTATAACCGAAAATAACATCTGAAAACTTAATAACTGACTATGCTAGTTTAGAAGCCTCTAAGTGTCTGAATATGTAGTTAATGGGACAAAGCCCCAACTAACTCCGACTAAAATAACTATTGAACTACTGGAATACTGAAATAGATAAACTCTGTCCTCAAAATATGAGGACTTACCACTATATCTACTGCTGATAGCCTGAGCTGCTAAGTACGGT
>NW_025854878.1:0-2046 GCF_002878395.1 Capsicum annuum
CTCTCACTTTTGGAAAACTTTCCATAGGGGCCTTGGTACCCAAGTTCATCTCAGTACAACCTTCCACCCTCAGAAAGATGGTCAAGAAGAAAGGACCATTCAGACTCTAGAAGATATGTTGAGAACGTGTGCTGTTGACTTTAAGGGAAGTTGGGATGACCACTTACCTTTGATTGAGTTCGCATATAATAACCGCTATTATTCCAGTATTTAGATAGCTCCGTTTGAGGATTTTTATGGGAGAATATATAGAACTCCCATTGGTTGGTATATAGTAGGTGAGGCCACAGTAGTGGGGCCTGACTTGGTGTTTGATGCTTTAAAGAAAGTACAGTTGATTTGGGTGAGGCTTAAGGCAACCCAAAGCCGACAGAAATCTCATGCAGTTGTGAGATGGAAAGACCTTGAATTTGAGATTGGTGATTATGTGTATTTGGAAACCTCTCCCATAAAGGGGGTGATGAGGTCTGGTAAGAAGGGGAAGCTTAGTCCTTGATATATTGGTCCTTAGAGGATTCTGAGTTATTTTAGAAAAGTAGCCTGTGAACTTGAGTTGCTTGTAGACTTAGCATCAGTGCACCCAGTGCTTCATGTCTAGTTGCTAAAGAAGTGCATAGGTTACCAAGCAGTTGTCATCCCCGTAGAGAGTATAGATGTTCAGAACAGTCTCTCTTATAAGGAAGTCCCAATCTAAATCCTTGATCGTCAAATTCGCAAACTAAGGAACAAAAACTTTCCTTTAGTCAATGTTATTTGGCGGAATCAGTCCATTGAGGGAGATACTTAGGAAGCAGAGGTATACATGTGAACCATGTATCCTCACCTCTTTTCCACAAACTCAGACTCAGCCTAAAGTAACAATCTTTCTTAGATTTACTATATTCCATGCTCCGTTACAGCTACATATTATTTTCATATCATTCATGCATTCATGAAATAGTTTAGTCATGTGTCATGTCTCTAGAATTTAGTCATGCTTCAGTTATGAATGTCAGTATAAGTATAGTTTCTTAGTTCCTCTCAGCTTAGTCAGTCTCATTCGAGGACGAATGTTCCTAAGGGGGAGATATTGTAAGACCCTGTAAAAGTTCTGGTTCAATTCAATCTCATATAGCTTATAATAAGGGGTCCCAGACTTAGAAAAATTCAGCAAAGTGTTAAGACTTAAAATTATTTTTAGCCTTCGTAATTGGATGATCTTATTTTTTTATCCTTATGGCCTTAGAATGTCAATTTTTAAGTCTATTCATGATCAGGGATGTCAATAGGTCATCTTGGGTGAGTTTTGGATTTTTCGAATATCGTTTAAGTTATGTTTGGATGACCAAAATAGCAAGTCAACACAATCACTATGCGTCGCATTGGCTATCGCATTGATACTATCAACTCGACGCGTTGCCTATCGTGTCACTGGGCACATTTTTCTCATTTAGTTACAATTTTTCAAGGTCATTTGGGTCTTTTTTCCCTCATCCAATTCAGCCAAAACACAAAATTAAGCTTCCAAAAGGACAAAATATATTCATTCTTCCCAAAACCTCTCAAGAATAAAACCCTAGGTTCATCAACTTCAAGTCCAAATCTTAAGAATTTATCAACAACTCCCATGAATTCAACAATCAAGGTATGTTAGGTGTTCATCCTTGGGTTTCTTTCCACCCTTGGAGTTCAAGAACCCTTTTCAAAACTTGAATTATGATTCTCATGTTATGAATTGAATTATGCTCATGTTTGTGTTGTTGTATGGGTTTCACCATTTATAGGGGGGCGCGGATAACTAACTTGTAAAGATACAAAGAAAAATAGATCTATTATATATAATGTATATATTTTTCTTTGTGATATTATTTCATCTATATTTTCTCTCTAATATTTTAAATATTTGTAGTCTATCATTTTATCCTGTAGTAATTGCAGAGTTATAGATTTCTGTATAATAATTTATCCTAATTGTACTGTAATGTATATCTAATTCTAGATTTTCAATGTTATTTATTATCTTGTGTTGTTCTTCTCGTAGCGAGTTTTTAAAATTATATAAACTAT
>NW_025854879.1:0-3489 GCF_002878395.1 Capsicum annuum
AGGAGGGTAAATAATTATAAGTTAAGTTTAAGTGTTAAATAAGTTTTGACGACAAGTTTAGGGGGAAAATGATGTGTTTTCTCTTTTATATTTGTGTTAAGCATATACATACATGTGCATTGTGTATATATAAGCTCACCTCGCTAAGCCTCGTAAACATTAAAAGAATCATAAATAAGAAGAATATCTTTGCTTCCTCCATTTTATTTACTTCCTCCGTTCATTTTTTTACTTGTCATTAATTTTGTCATTGAATTTTTACTTTTAATTATTATTTTAGCATATTAAGAAAAGACAAAAAAAATTTCCTGTTTTGCTCTTAATAAGTATTAATTGCTTTTTTTATAAATTAATTCCAAAACATGATATAAACAACATTTAATAGGAATACTACGATAAAATAATAATGTTATTAATTATTTTTCTTAGTTGATGTGTCACATTAAAATGTGACAAATAAAATCGAATGAAAGGAGTATTTATTATCTTTTTAAGGTGCACACTCTTTAAAAAGGTATGACAAGTACAAGCTAGAAGTTAAGTAAAAGGTAAGTTAATTAAATTGTCATTATTTATAACTCATTTATATTTAATATTTCTCTTTTTGCACTATATTGATATCTCCCAATACTTATGACTAATATAAAAACAAATAACTAATTGTGACTATATTTTTCAAAATGACAAATATTATAAAATATCTATTTTTTAACAAGGACGATAAATATTTAAAAATATAGAGAGTACTAATTTACTCTTTAAATCTTTTTAGTACACTGTATTTATGTGTCTTATCCATCAATATCAAGATTAACAATGAATGAACTCTTTTGAACTTTACAATAATATTATTTATATGTTCCTACATAATTAATTTAAGGGCAAAATGGGAAAACAAAATTAACAACTCTATCTTGATTTTTTAAACTGACAAGTAATTTAAGATATATATGTTTGATAATATGAACAAGTAAATCTAGTAAAGTATAGCGCTTCTTGAAACTGAAACTTCTTAATAACAAATCGAAGTCGAAAATGGATTAAGGTTGCTTGAGGATTCGGCTCCTCTCCATTTCTCATCTCTTTATTTTTTCCAAGTTGTCCATTCGATTTATGTCACTTGTCTTATTTAAATATTAATGGTATAGATTTTTAAGTAATTAAGTGTCTTAACCATGGTTTAAAAGATAGTATATACTCCCTCTGTCTCAAATTACCCGTCCCAAATTGAGATGGCACATTGATTAAGAAAAATAATTAATAATATGTCTAGTTTACCATTGTACCCCTATTAAATGATTTTTACATTTTAATTTAAAGAAAAAGTAATTAATGCAAAGGGTAAAACATGAAAAAAAAAAAAAAAATTGTCCCTTCTTGATTAATGAAAAAAGACAAGTTAAATGAGAAATCAAATTAAAAAAATTGAGACAGGTAATTTGGGACGGAGGAAGTACTATACTATTGTCATTTAAGTCTCTTTAAGTTTATCCCATTTTAGTTTTTTTTTTTTTTTTTAAATATCTCACAATTTTTTAGCACCACAATAAATCATTTTCGTTAGTTATACATAACTTGTTTTTTCTATTGATAACTTTTTTTTTAATTTCTTTGTACACTAATTTTTTGCCGATTCAATTCAACATTTAAATAAGTTAGTTTACAAAGAAAAAAATTATAAATCATAAAAATAAAATTTCCACCATTTAGATATTAAATAAAAAGTATTGAAAATTACTTTGCCATCAAAAATATCAAAGAAATATGAAATAATTTTTTTGTTAGATAAGCATTATCAAAAAATAGATAGAATATCTATATATATATATATATAATAAAGCAAAGAAGTTAGCCTAAAATTAAGCCAAGTGACATATTGAGAACTAGTCACTTGGTATTTTGGCAATAAGAATCTATTTTGTTGGCAACAAAATTTATTTTGGTGATTATTTTGGTGAATAATCAATTAGTAATCAAACAACTTATATGAAAAAAAATTACTATGACCAAAAAGTCATTCTAAAATAAAAAATATTTCAATAGAGATGTTATTCCTTAAAATATGTTAACAATTCATTTAAACGACATAAATAATAATAATAATATAAAAAGTAAATATTTATGATTTTACTACAATTGAATAAATCAAGAAAATATTACAAAAAATCAATTAGTAAATAGTAATCATGTAACTTATATGAATAAGATAATAATAATCAAAAAGTCATTTAAAATTAATAAAATATTATAAAAAAATGTTATCCCTCAAAAAATATACGCAATTAATTTAAATAAAAAATTATTTAAAAAATATTTGTGAGTTCACTACAATTTACTAAATCAAGAAAGTATTACAAAAAATCAATTAGAGAATAACCAATTAATAATCAAGTAACTTATATGAAAAAGGTTATTATGACAAATGAGTCCTTCCAAAACTAAAAATATTATGAAAAAGATGTCATCACTCAAAATGTATATATAATTAATTTAAATAAAAATATTATATAAAAAAGAACATTTATGATTTGACAACAATTTACTAAATCAAGAAAGTATCAAGAAATATCAATTAAGAGAATAACCAATTAGTAATCAAAAAACTTATATGAAAAAATAATATAATAATCAAAGAGTTATACCAAAATTTAAAATATTATGAAATGATGTGATCATTCAAATGCTAACTTTGGACTACAAAATGGAAAAAATTTATTTCAATATATTTTAAGTAATTTTATTTTAAAAAAAAATATATGCATTCATACTTATTGGAAGAATTTTCATTCAATATATTTTAAGTAATCTATATTTAAAACAATATGCATTCATATTTAATAAAAGGATTTTCATAATTAAGAATAACTATCAATGAGTAATTACACTATCATTCTATATTAGGAAATGAATAAATGATAGTCTTGAATTTAAAAGGAGGGTAGATTGAAAATAAATAAATATTGAAAAAAATTTAAAATGAATATTACTACACAGAAAAGATTGCATAATGTTTATCGAAAATAAATACTAAAATTGCATAGTCCTAATTAATATTCAAAGTCAAATAAAATTTTGCCTTACAAAGTTATTCTTTAATTGACCAATTATATAACCTTATATATGTCTGTATGAATAATTTTGGATTTTCAAATAATCAAATTTGAAAAAGATACTTCATTTTGATGAACAAAAGTTGATTAAAAAGGATTAAATTATCTTATATGCATAAAACTTTAAATGTGCAGATCAATAAAACAAAGTAGTGTAGACACCTAATTTTGTCCCTCTCAAAACCAATTCATCCATTTTACCTCACGTTATCGTATACTCTCACCCATGTGATTATACCCTACAAAAATATATATAAAAAAAAAAAGTAATAAATAACAACCCTTAACAAAATCCCTAACAAATTTTATCTTGTTTTAATCATCCTAACCACTCCTCCTATCAATTTTGGACAACTCATCACCACCCCATGCCCACCTC
>NW_025854880.1:0-5514 GCF_002878395.1 Capsicum annuum
CTGAATGTTGATTAATTTTGATGAATTGATAATGTTGAACAAGATAGAATTGTGATATGTCATCGAGCGGGTAGGCAAACAGTAGGCTTGGGTAAGCAAATTTAGAACTTGTGTTTTGGTTAAATGTTTGAATATTCGTGCGGATATTTCTTCCTAGTTTACCGTATCTGATTCGAGTGTATTTATTTGGCCAGGGAATGCCCCGAGGTTTTATGTATTTATTTGGCCGAGGAATGCCCCGACGTATTATGTCTTTGAAGGAGGTTCGTGATCAAGGACCGAGGTATCGGGTAAAGCTTTGGAGCATAGTTTAGGATTAATATAGGTTAGCGTAGGTTTACATTTTTGCATTTTTCTATTTCGGGACTGTATAATTGGACTGAATACTACACTTTGGACTGTTTTGTCTTTGTGTGTTTTGATTGATTGTTCTATGTGTTTGTGTTGTTTATATATTTGTAATGTCAGATTAGCCGATACGCTCCACCAAGCGACCGTGGTCGAACCACGGGATTAAGGGGTGCCTAACACTTTCCCCTCGGTCAACAGAATTCCTTAGCCGGAATCTCTGTTCGCGAATCAGTGTTACAGAGTCAAAAATTGTTTTGAAAAAGGATATCCATGGGTGACTTGGCACACCCGATTTATGCCAAGTGGCGACTCTGAGTTTTCAATATAGTGAATCCTTTTCGAAACAAATCTTCATTTTGTCACTTAGTAATAAAAACCCTTTCGAACCATAAAATCAATTCTTTTGGAGGTCGTAAACGTGGTGTGACATTCATTATTTTTTAATTTTTGTTGGAAGCGCAACCTTACAAATAAGATTTTCTATGAGCGACGTAATTTAGTCAAATCCTAATGAAAGTATTAGAGACCAGATAGAACATGCGGTTTTAATTGAGCTTAAATCAAAGAAAGTAGATTTATATTTTGAAGCCCAAATTCGTTATTTTATGGGAAAAGGACATGGCATGACCATTTTAAAAAAAATGACCCATAATTGAAAAGGTGGACATGCTATAGCTAGTCGGCTAAAGTAATTCCCTTTTTTAGTCATTTGGCCCAATTTGGCACATGCAATCTCTATACTCAATTGATATACTTTTATACTATATTGATACATTTTTTTAAAAAGAGAGAAAGGAAATTCTATGCAAGCACACGTAGTCTCTATACCCAATTGATACTCTTTTATACCATATCAATACACTTTTATACTACATTGATACACTTGCAGTGTTCATATACTCAATTGATACTCTCTTATACTAGATTGATACATTTTTAGAATGCATGTAGAAACTATATAGAGTCGTATGAAATATGTATCTAAATAATAATTGTAGTTAAAAGTTTTTATAGAATATGTATAAAAATGCAATAATTATTATATAGAATATGTATATGTATAGAAACTGTATCATTATTATATATAAATATATATCTTTAACAATTGTATTATATTAAAAGTCTATGATATTGTATTTTATTGTATAAATAAGTAAAACTAAACAAAACAAATAATATGTTATTTTACTAATATTATATCACTTAAAAAAGATTGGCATGTAAATGGTTTAGAATAAAACTTATAAATCCACCTAAAAGTTCAGTTGAATTGTCCAATGTCTACTTTGACTTTTGAAAGTGAAATGGATTAAACTTTGCATGATTAAAAAAGAAAAGAAGCCAAACAAACATAGACCCATTAAAGATGAAACTATGTTGAAGTGGAGCTGCTAGCGTTATCAAGTAGATTTGGTTGAAATGGTTAGTAAGCTTATCTATGAGTTGTTGAAGTGTGCTTTGAGATCGCTCGGCCCAGTACACAAAACGGAAAGGATCAAATTGTGAAGCTTAATGGCTATTTACTGGGTTTTTAAATTTAGGTGTTATTTTTGTCCTTTTCCCTTATTTTATAGAGTTAACCAAAATCTTAAATCCGATAATTCCATCCAAGTGATTACTAATTATTAGTGTTGCAAAAATACAATTTCTAACACCTAAAGATACTGTTGAACATCATCTGTTATTGTCTATTTTGAGTCAAATCTGCACAATATTATCTAAAGGGTCTCACACGGTTAAGGGTATATATTCAATGCCTTAGAAGTAATTTACTTTTCTTTCAACTATGTATTAATGTGGAATTTATTTACACACATTCATTTATTTACCATGATCCAAGCCAGCAAATAGGCAAGTAGTAGAAGGGCAAAGACACTAAATGAGGCCTATATAATCAATCCGTCATTTTCATACCCGTCTTATCGAATCATGACTTTGATATTCATTGTTGGGCCAAAATTATTATTATTGTGAAAAATAACATAAACATACACTTTAACTTATCATATTTATACAAATTTTTACTCTTATAAAGTAATTACAAATATTCCAATTAATTACGTATCTTCGTTGAATGTATCGGGAGCTAACTATGTATCTCGTCGAAAAAAATATATCGAGAGCTAATTATATATCTACAAAAAAAAAAATGTATCTTCGTTAAATGTACTATGTATTTCGACAGACCCTAAATTTTAAAAAATGTATCGAGAGCTAATTATATAACTCGACAGACCCAAAATCAAAATTTTCAGTAATTATGCAAAATATAAAAAAAATTTGTAGTTAAACTCCAAAATATCGAAATTTATGTTGTCTGGCCCTACTATTAACATGATGTGATATTATTCGTGTTGGACCAATGTGTTTGGTATGAAGGAAAATATTTTCTGGAAAATGTTTTCCAATTTTCTCATGTTTGGTTGGCTTAAAGATTTTGGAAAATGTTTTTTCAAATCAATTTATTTTTCTCAAATCTAAGGAATATGACTTCCCTTAAAAAGGTAAGGGAAACACTTTCCAAAACTCTTTTTCAACCTCACTCTTAAGTTGAAATATTCACACAACTCTCAAAATCACTCAACTCTACTCCGACCCTTAATCCCCCTCGCCCCCACCCACCCCACCCCCTACCACCCCTATTAAAAAAATATTTTAAATTTTTTTCTTACCTCACCCCCTACCCAAAACCCTACTCCCTTCCCCCTTTCAATTTGTTTTTTTTTTTTTTAAATTCAAACTTTTTTCATACCTCCCCTATTCAACCACCCTACCAACTTCCTCCCCCTCCTCCCGCCCCAAAAAAGATTAAATTTTTAAAATTTATTTTTTAAAAAATTTCAATTTTTTCCTTACCCCGACCCCCACTCTATTCAAAAAAAATATTTCAAATTTTTTTGCTTACCCCACCCTTACTCCCCTACCCCTACCCCCACCCCGTACTAGCCCCCCCCTTCCCCCCAAAAAAATTATATTTTAAAAAATTAAAATTGTGTTCTTAACCGCCCTTACTACCTATTTTGTCAATTCCACCCCCCACCTACCAACCCCTCTTAAAAAAAAAAAAATTAATGTTTTTAATTTTTTTTTAAATTCAAAAAAATATTCTTATCCCACCCTTTTTATCATATTCGTTCTCATTGTTTTTGTTAAATATATACAAATACTTTTAAAAAAATATATACTTATCTAATTTGCACAACGAACACACGAATATAAGTAGGAAATAACTTATTTTTCTAGAAAATATTTTTTCTCCTTCATATCGAACACACCCTACAAAAATATGTTTTTTAAATCAAAAATTATTTTTTTTAAATGTATTTTTACACTTTAGCTAAATACTAAAATGTATTTTTGAAAAATATTTTTTTATGCACCAACCAAATACTATAAAATATTTTTCATTCACCAACCAAACATAGAAAAATAAGTATGAAATCAACTTATTTTTTAAGAAAATATTTTCTAGCATGAAAAACATTTTCTAGGACGTACCAAACACACATCTCTACCATTTTTCCACAGGCCTCACGCCAGCTATTAATCAACATCTAGTAAGTAACTTTTTTTTTTATACAAATATATGACTTTATTCACACACATCTTTTTTGAAGACAAATATAATAAGATTTTATTCATACACATCAAATAATTAGAAGGTCTCAAGTTAATCTGATGAAGATATTTAGGTTGTCTTGTTCTCATGAAGATATTTAGGTTGTTTTGTTCTCTAACTTAAACTTGGTGACTTGGTCTGATTTGAATGATGTATTTGACTTAATTTCTTGATTATGTTTCAATTTGTGATTGAATTAGACCATTAGGTGACGCAAAAACGGCTAAATCATATTCGTGGTCTAAAGCGAAAATCAAACAGAGGACTTAAAGTACTAAGAAAAAATAACCCTTTTCTAATGAAGTCTATTTTTCAAAATTATATAATCTATTTTTTAAAAAGTAATAATATAACAAATGCATGTAATTTTTCTTGAGACATAGTACTCTAGATATATGAACTTCTTCTAATAACTCTTTCCTCTTTCCTGAGAAAATTGAAGGAAAGGTGACTAATCTATTGTAATATATGTGTATATCTGTTTGATAATTTTTAACAAATGACTCATCTGTTGCAATAGGTTATACACTTAAATAATCATGTAATTACTATGAGATTAATTGAAATTGTAATTATTAATTCAATTTGGCTATTACTAATAATGGTTTAATTTGAATCATTTCAAATAAAATTAGTCAATTGATCACTCTACTCAGAACGAACACACTAAGATGATCGTGTAATTAATATGAGAATAATTGAAATCGTAATTGAACTTATCAATTCATCTTTAATTTTAGTTATGTCAATGTAGTTATTAGTAATAATATCTTAATTTGAATAATTTCAAATAAAATTGGTCAATAACACTTTACTCAAGACGAATACACTTAGATGATCATGTAATTACTATGAGATTAATTGAAGTCGTAATTAAAATTATTAATTCATCTTTAATTTTAGTTAAATTAATTTAATTATTACTAATAATTGCTTGATTGTAATTATTTCAAATAAAATTGGTCAATTGATCATTCTACTAAAGACGAAACACTTAGTTGATGATGTAATTACTATAAAATTAATTGAAATTGTAAGTCAACTTACTAGTTCATCTTTAATTTTAGTTAAATCAATATAGTTATTTCTAATTATGGTTTGGTTTTAATCATTTCAAATAAAATTGGTCAATTGATCACTTTACTCAGGACGAACACACTTAGTTGATAGTGTAATTACCATGAGATTAATTGAAACTGTAATTGAACTTATTACTTCATATTTAATTCTAGTTAAATAATTTAGTTATTACTAATATAATGGCTTAATATAAATCAATAGATGATTAACATGTTGCAAAAGATGAGTAATCTGTTGAAAATGACTAAACAGATAAAGACATCTGTTGGAAATGACCAAACAGATAAAGACATCTGTTGGAAATGACCAAACAAATATGGACGTATGTTGCAGCAAATGACTAACCTGTTGCAATAAATGACTCATCTATTAAAAATTATCAGACAAATATAGATATCTGTTGCAACAGATGACTAAGTTGTTGCAACAAATGACTCATCTGTTGAAAATTATCAAACATATAG
>NW_025854881.1:0-2483 GCF_002878395.1 Capsicum annuum
AAAATAAAATATGAAATGAAGATAAGGAAGGTAATTACATGTTTTATTTATTAAAAATATAAAGGTAAAAATTCAACAATAAAATTAGTAATTATTTAAGATTAAATAATTTATTATTTTAATTGAAGAGGGGGTGGGTTTTGGAGATGGGTAGGGGTTGATTTTTTTTCAATTATGAATTTATTGAGAAATAGTATGATATTTAAATTTTTGTAAGGTAATATGATTTAACATGTTGGAACGAGACATGCCAGTGTAAAATAATTAAAATAATATTATTTATTATTCGTGCATCCCACGGGTTCATATACTAGTATATTATAAATTAGAGGACGAAACACCACAATTAGCCAAGTAGCAAGCTATTAAGAAGCCACTTGGCAGTTTTTAGGACAAATTTTAATAGTAATGTAATAAAACTTTTGAATTAAAGAATTGAAAATATTTGAATTTGAAAATACATTATTCTTTATTATTTTATTTTTTTTTACATTAGCTTAAAAATAGAAATTAATGGTTGAAGAGTTCTAGATAGACTTCTACTCTTTCATAAACCTATGAAGAGTTCTAAATAGACTTCTACTCCTTCATAAACCTATTTCTTTAAAATTTAAATGTTATATAATATCTGAATATAATTTATTTAATTATTAAATTAGAGATTAAACTGTGGTGGTGGTGGTGAATAAGACAGTAGTAGTAGTACGTAACAGTAGAGTAGTAATGTTTTTTTTTTAATTATTATTATTATTATTATTATTAATAATAATAATAATATTTTATAATTATTTCATATATTTAAATAATTTGTAATTCTCAAACCCTCTATCATATCTGCAATTATTTTGACATTTTAAAAATAATATGTACATTTAAAATCGTTATTACTTTTATAAAATCAAATAATTTCTTAGACAAAAAAAAAAGCAAGAAAATAAGATAACAATAAAGAAAACATAGAAAAGGTGAAACACGAAGGATAATGAAGAGTAATAAATTGATTAAATATATATATATATATATATATATATATTACAAGATAAAAATGCATTGCATTTGAAAAGATTTGGATAAGAAAGAATAATAAACTCATCTTCTTCTATAAAATGAATTTGATATTAGAATTTAAAGTTAAATGAAAGTGGATTTGAAATAAAGTTCTATAGCTTCTTAATCTCTCGTATACGTATTTCTACAATAATAAATAATGTTAAACTTCTCTTCTTCTTCTTTTTGGTTCTGATGATCATTAACTTTATTTGTTAATTAATATATTTATTAAATTTTTCATGTTCTTTATGTTTTAGAAACTTTTTTTGATTTAACAATTTTATTTTTATATGAAGATGATAATCGTTTAATAGAAATCTTTTCGTATTAACTTCAAACCTGAATTCAAGTAAGTAATATTTTTCATTATGATTTTATTCTTTTCGTATTAATGTTTTCAATTCTTATATGCAAATGAGTGATTGTGATATTATATGTTAATTTTTTTCTTGACTATGTCCAAACCTGAATACAAGTAATCAATATTCTTCATTCTGATTTTGTTCGTTTGATTTTCGATAAAAATAAATACATTTTTATCACGCAAATGAAAAATAAAATTATTTTTTATTGAGGTTTTCAATCAATCATTTAGCGTTTGATATGCTAATTTTTGTTATCTTTTTCATATTATAAGTTTTTGGAATTTGAAGAATAAGAAAGAAAAATAACATAGGAAGTTAAGTTTTAAGTATAACCATAAACATATAGGTAAATTATAAATTCAATAAACATAATTTTATTTATTTATCCATTAGATGGCATATTAATTTTTAAAATTAAAATATCAACATAGATAAACTCTTTATAGAAAATCAAATGTCAATTAAATTTGTTATCTTATTGTTTAAAATCTTTAAAATTTATTCAAATATAATCTAATAATTTTTAAAAACTAAAATAAAATTAATCTCATAAAGAAATTCAAAATAAGCGAGATAATATATATCGAGGAATACTATGATTATGAGGCAAAATCAAAAGAGTGTTATTTCTTAAATATGAGTTGATATATGAGCTCAAATTTTCTATTAACTAAAATACTTTGTTGATACAAAACTCTTTTAGATTTTAAAGATAATATTATGAAACTAAAGGATTAAAAAACAATAATTCAGTTTTAAATTTTAATTGTACAATTTTTGAATTGATATTTTTGAATTTGGGGACAATATTTTTAAATTTGAATTCAAACTACAATTAAGTTAAATGTCATATTAATAGGATTATCATAACTATTAGAATAATATTTCAGATCAATTTATTGAAATATTGATCCACGGATTTCTAAGAATAATATGCTTATCCGTTAATATCTTCTTCATTCTCTTTGTTTTTTGCATAGCATATTTCACCGTTTAACTTGTTGTTCATTATTTTTATTTATTTATTTATTTTCTTTAAATTGAAAATTCAATTTAATTCTATATTTT
>NW_025854882.1:0-4208 GCF_002878395.1 Capsicum annuum
GCTTTTGTATTTAAATTAATTAATTAATTTTAAAAAAACTGATCACAAGTGGTCGCTTTTGTATTTAAATTAATGACTTAATTTTAATAAAACCGACCACATGTGGTCGTTTTTTTTTATAAATTAATTAATTAATTTAAATACAAAACCGACCACTTGTGGTCGGTTTCTTTTGAAAATTTATTTTAAAAAATATTATTGAATTATATATATATATATATATTGAATAAAAAAAATCTACCACGCTTTTTCCGACCATGCGTTTTGGTCGATTTTTTGGTCACAAATGCAGGAAAATCGACCACATGTGGTCGGTTTTCCTTTTTTTTTTTAGTAGTGAACATTCTGTTATGCAAAAATTTTAACTTTCAACTGCATAAATCAGTGAATAAGGCTTCCTCTAATACGCGTTGTTGACTTAAAAATTCAAAGAAGCGTGAATATTAATCTGCTATATATCCCGATTGTATCACATTCATTTTTATCCAAGATGATTCTATTACCACTTATGAGGAATACAAATGGTGTGTAGTTCCCTATTTTAAACAATGTGCTCAAAACATAAAATTTTTTTCCTAAATCTTAGGTGTATATAATGTAGATGATAGCTTTTAAGCATTTTTAGCAAACATCAAGAGCCAAATCAAATAAAGAAAAGAATTGAAAACAGTAAGTCCAAAGTCATCTAAAATTACAAAAAAGGATAAGGAAAACGAACCTTGATGATTATGTGGAATTTAATATTATGATAACACTATGAATTCACGGCAAGTTGTTGGTTTATATTTGTGATGCATCTACCTGAAAACTTTGTATTTCATTTATTCGTATTTACCCAAAAAATTAATATGAGTATAAGATTTACAAAGAAAGCAAGTTATACTAAAAAGTTAATACATAAAAATGACCCTAAACTTGACACCAAATTATAACTTTGACCTTAAACTTTGAAAGTGCACAAATATGACCTTTAATTATTCAAAACTGCACAAATATGACCTCTAATCTTACGTGGTAAAACGCGTGTAGAGACGTAATTTCGTCCCTCCCCGATATCATTTTACCCATTTTTACCTTACCCTACCCATGTAATTACATTCCACAAAAAATACAAAAAATAACTCTCAAGAAAATCCCAACAAACTTTTATTTTTTTTAACATCCTAACAACCCTTTAAATTAAAATAAGACACATTACCCATACCCATACCCCCAACACCCCATACCCACGTGACCCTCTCCCCCTCATATTTCTTGTCCACAAAGGCAAAAAGAGAAAAACATTAAAAAGGGGCTCCACTAGGAAACTTCCAGGAAAGGGACAAAAAGGACCATTTTTCCATTTTGGCAAAGGGGCATATATACACGACATATACAGATCAAAGAAAAAGGGGTTTTCTTCTTCATTCACCATATTCATCCTTTCTTTTTTTATCTTCGAACACGTGCACACACAGGAACCGGTTCAAAAAAAAATGCACTACAATCTCCATTTATTGGATACGGGGACTGCACAGGGATTTGGGGAAGTCCATAAATACATGCCAGAAATAGGGTAGATCGAGAGAGAGGGAGAGAACAGAGAGAGACGAGAGAGAAGAACTTAGCGAGAGATCGAGTGTTTCAGCCACTCTTTACCAAAAATCACTACACTAGTTCCGATTTAACTCCAAAACCCATCGAAAACTCATCCAAACCATCTCCATCACTGAAAACCAAGATCGAATCGTTAAAACCAGCCCAAAATCGAACTGTTTTGGGTTGATTCCGGCTGTTTTGAATTTGGTTTCAGTTTGTTCGAGGTCATCTTTGGTCTGTTTGGGTTAGTAAGTTCGGTTTAGTTTTGGTTTGTTCAGTGCTGGTGTTGAATACTCTCAAGTGGTTTTGTGGATTTGGTATTTGAATCGGACTGTGAATTCGGGTTGTTTAGCTCTGACTTGTTTCAGCCGTTGTTGAGGTTTATTTTTTGTTCGAGAATTTAGGATTTGGCTTCTTTTATTCGTTATTATCGATCAGAATTTGAATCTTTAGAGGTCCCTTTCTCAATTCTATCTTTTTCTTATGTTTCATAGTTGAAGATGTGACTTCATGATGTTTTGAATGTATGTGAATCCTTGTAATTCATGTGGTTTGATTCATAGACTTATAGTGAAATTGATTAATGGTGTTGATCGAAGATGACTTGAGTTTATGTTGGCATATATGAAATCTGGGTGGGAATGGGAAATTGAAAGGATGAACACTATTTTGAATGTGACATACTGATTAATTCTGGATAAATATTAATTTTGATCATTGTGTTAAAAATGGATAGGCAATATAGGTTTGGGTAGGCAAATTTTAGAATTTGTTGTTTGGTTGAATGTTTGAATATGGAATATTGGTTGAATTTTTTTTCTATTTTATCGCATTTGGATCATTTGTATCATTTGGCCGGGGAATGCCCCGAAGTACTTTGTATTGATTTATCCGGGGAATGCCCTGAGGTATCTTGTATTTAGAAGATGTTCGTGGTGAAGGCCTGAGGTATCGGGTAAAACACGGGAGCATAGTTAGAATTAGTTTAGGTTAGCGTAGGTTTATATTTTTTTTTTTGTATTTTTTTTTATATATCGGGCTGTATAATTGGACTGGACATTACACTTTGGATTGTTTTGTTTGTTGTTTGATTTTTTTTGTGTGCTTTTGTGTGATTTATACATTTTGTAGTGTCAAATTAGCCGATATACTTCACCAAACGACCGTGGCCGAACCACGGGATCGAGGGGTGCCTAACACCTTCCCCTCGATCAACAAAATTCCTTAACCAGAATCTCTGTTCGTAAACCAGTTTTAAAGAGTCAAATCATTTCGAGAAGAATTTTTCAAAGGTGACTTGGCACACCGAATTATACCAAGTGGCGACTCTGAATTTAATTGTAAATAATCCTTTTTCGAAACAAATTTTTATTTTTTTCACTTAAATAATAAAAACCCTTTTGAACCTTAAACCATATCTCTTTGGAGTTAAAAAAGGGGTGTGATAGCTCTGGCGACTCTGCTGGGGCAGATTTCAGAATCCGAGCTTTTTTGGAGTTGTATCGGCTTTGTTTGGCATTAAGAGTGTATAAGCATTGTTTATGATTTTTTTTTGTGTTTTCACTTTTGTGTATTTTCGTGCTCTTTGTTTAGAGTATTTATCCTATGTTTTACCGCTTTTATATCTGACATCATGTGCATAACCCGAGTCATTCTTTCCGCAACAAGTCTCGGAGCGTACGTCGTGCGCACAAACTCTAGTTGAGTCACTTTTATTTTTGGGGGGGAGCCGTTGGATGTATGGAGTAGGTGGAGAGCTAAGCAGCCACTATCGACCATATACTCCCCCGAACGGTCTTATTAGTGAACCCCAGCGTAGGTCAGCCTTTAGGTCATGCTTATGTGCATCATATTGAGACCTAGCGGGTCCACTTGGTTCTTTGTAGGAGACTTACCTCTAAAGCATTCCTACGTGCTGTTGCATCTTTGAGGATAACGTGGTCATTTGACAGACTGATATGGGGTAAAGCATGTGTTAGAAAGTAAAGTGTGTGAAAAAAAAATTAGTCCGAAAAAGAGTTTTATAGTTTTTAGAGTTCTTTATGGCTTTTGTTTTCCACGATTCAAAAATTCAAAAAAAAAAGAAAAAAAAATCAAAAAGATTTTCCTTTTGTTTTCTTTAGTAAGCTTTCACAATTTGAAAACTGCAAAAAGATTTATTTTTAGGGGCTTTTTTATAAAAGAAAAATTCGAAAAAAAAGGTGGTAGAAGTTTTATTTAACAAAAATAACAAAAAGATTTTTTCTTTCATAGTTGTTAGTGTCAAATTAAAAACCCAAAATTTTTCTTTTTTTTCTTTTATTTATCAGTCTTTGGTTGTGTCTTTTAAGTTAGGGTCAGTCTGTTAGTTAATCTTTATTTGTCCAACATGGACGAACTACACATACCTGATTCCCGTCCCTCGGGGCAGGATACGTAGGCAACCCTTGGTGGGTTCGGTAACCTTTATTTTGGCCTTCGTCTTAGTCTTAGACTAGGTATTTTACCCTGTAACCTAGAGTTGTTAGCCAAGTAGGCTGATTTTAATCAGCATTACTGTTCGGCGATTTGGAGTCATGAAGCGGTCTTTCCCATCGACGTATGTCCGCATCAAATTCCCATTGGTTGGGAACCTTTTGCTCTTATCAAAT
>NW_025854883.1:0-1918 GCF_002878395.1 Capsicum annuum
GTCAATGTTTTGTGGATAAACGATGCACAATATAAACCTTCTAATATTTATTTGGCAATTGTCTTATAGACACAAGGACTGATTATATTGATCAATAGTTTGTTTTCTTTGATACTCTTTGTATATTTCTGGCCCTTGTTACGCAGCCTATGTGACTATTGGTAATTAAGTACATCTCCTGGTTGGTTTTAGATATTCCTTCATTTGATGTGCCACATTTTTTGACTATTTGTCTTAACCAGTTAAATTCACTTGTACTTAATTCTATAAGATTATGATTTCTGCCTTAGTGTTTGATATTTGTTACTTCTGTATATTTGTAAGACTATGCTAGGTTAATCACTGGCAAGTACAATAACATACCCAATAAAATTTCACTAAGTGGGGTTTGGAGAGGGTAGGGTGTGCGTAGACTTTATCCCTATCTTAGAGATAGAGAGGCTATTTCCGATAGACAGTAATTAACATTAACTACAATAAAATAATATGATAGGTGAAATACAATACAACTAATAATAACAAAAATTGAAGGACCAGAAACTACAAGAGCAAGTTTAATCACAGGGCAAGTATATGATGATGTTTTTTTAGGACTTTCTTGGCTACATTCTTAAACAGTATTAATGGTTTCAACTTGTTGCACCTTGATTTAATTAGCTCTGCTGCTTGCTGAATTTAGTTTTTTTGGTAGTTGTATGCAATTCGTTTGTGCTTTACTATTTCTTTAATGTAATTAGTTTCTTCCTAAAGAATTGAGTGGTGGTCAATTGACTACATGTTTTCTTGTGAGACAGTAAAAAAGCTTCTATTTATCTGTGATTCTACTTAAGTTATTCAACTTCACCTGTCTAATTAAATAATTAGGTACAAAAGTAGAGTAAATATTCAAGCGAGGAGAGGGGAGTAAATACAAGCAGAGCCAACAGGGGAAAATAGAAAAACAACATTGTCAATACCTTAGAGATTTATATTGTGGACCTTTAAGACACGATCGCCAAAAAAAGTGGACTTGGATTTCCTTGATAGCAAAATCATTATTGAACAAGTGGAACAACATCAACAAAAAGGCTTAGACCTTGGCGCTGCCGCTTATTCAACAATAATTCTGCTATCAAGAAAACTTTGATTGTTGTTGATCGCTCGCTCTGACAAAGGAAAAAATGTTACTGACCTCTTTTCTATATTTGAACTTGTATTGACAGGTAGATATTGTTGTAATTCATAGTTTACTTCAGAGATTTATATATTAAGTAAAACAGCTTATACCTTAAGTTCGACATCAAACACACTCCGTGAACAGCACGTTTCAGAGAAATTGGTTGCACAAACAGAGGTTGACATATCCATCCCCAACAGCTTATCAATCATCTTCTTTTGTTCTCATCAAGACTGCCCCAAGTTGTACTAAGATATCCTGAGGTATGTTAACAATCTTTTACGTTAAGATATCCTGTGAAAGCAGATTTGAATAAAGTGATATTCCGCAGAGCACGTGAAAGTCTAAAACTAAATTGCATGGTCTCTAAGTGGATCAAACTACAAGCTTAAGTACTAAGAAAATTCTCTGGTAAATTATCCATTACAAGGTATATATTGCAGTTAGTAATGTTGCCAACAATTGTGAGTATAAGTTGTTCTTTATTACTGAGTTATGTAATTTTGTAAAAAATAGATTTTGATCATACTATAGTTGAAGTTGTATTCAACTCTTATGATGTTAAATTTTTTTTACTATTGAAAGTGAAGCTTTAAAAATTTATTTTTTTTATTTTTTTCAAGATTCTCATATTTTTTCCTTTTAAATGATTGATTATAAGAAAATGCAATTGTCATTCTTTTATTACATGGAAGTTGTGCCAGAAAAAAATAAATAATTGTATTGATATTATTGTCATAGTTTCTCATATTTCACTATGTG
>NW_025854884.1:0-1567 GCF_002878395.1 Capsicum annuum
CATTTCTTTCTTCATGTGCCATAATTAGGTGTTAAATGCTATAATATCTTTTAAATTTAGTGATTTCTATTTTCTTAGTTTTAATGAATTCGAATCAGACATGAAGGTGGATTTAACCCGATTTCAATCAGATCATTATTTAAACAGTAGAAATTCCAAAAAAAGGATTTTGAGCCATAAAAATACAAGGCCCTAAGTATTTCATTAACGTTTGTAAGGGAGTAAGATGAGATACATATTTATTTTAAATTTCATTACATATAAAAAAGAGGAAAAACTCATTTGAAATCGAGCGGACTTGAAAAAGAATGATTTAGGATCTTGATATTTAGAAAATTAAGGTTTAACATACAAGAGAAAGTTAATGACGAAGTTGGAAAGCCCTATTGCCAACCATTCGTTATAACAAAATCAACTTACTATTTAAAGTTGATCTAATTGAGTTGGGTAGATTCTAAATCTATTAGGTGCTTATCTATACTTGGAAAACTGGGACGATTCATAAATGCCTCAAAGGCGCGAGAAATATATCAAAACTCGTGGTAAGGCCAAAAAGTACTACTATTGGTAAGCCACACATCAATATAGTTTTAAATATATTCAAAAATAAATAAAAGTGGGATAGAAGTCACTTTTAGGCTAACAAATATTATAAATCCCAAAGATGAATCTAAGACAGACATAAGTTATTAAAGTGATCGTGCTAGAACCACGGCATTAGAGGGGTGTCTCACACCTTCCCCTCGATCAACAGAATTCCTTATCTGGATTTCTAGTTTGCAGACCAATAATATAGGGTCATTTTCTCTGATTGGGGATTTAATAAGGTGACTTGGAACACCCAAACTCAATTCCAAGTGGCGTCTCTAAAAAATAAATAATCCCTTTTGAAAACGTTACTTCAATTGAAAAAATACACATTTTCTCTAAAAGCAACTCCCTAGCGGGGTTGGAAGCGGTTAAAATAGGGGTGTGACACAAAATATCATCACAATACACACCATACATCCTACATGATCAAACACTAAATATTAGAGGTCAAAACAACATAATATCCACAACAACAAAATAAACACACTAGCTAAGACTTGACTAGTCCACATTATATTGAACTTATTGTTCCACATATTATAACACAATAATAATCTTAGTAACCCAATACACCCATTAGAATCCATTGAAAGAAACTAGCACAACACCTAGCTCAAACTAGTAAAACTAGTTTTCTTGTTTAGACTCTAAATGATAAATTTGATCCCAAACTTTTTTTAAAACACCTTTTCACCTTGTAAACAGACGCTTGAACACTTAGATGCTTATTTATATCATCATAAACACAAAAAGCACAAGAATTACCCTCAAAACAAGGCCAAAAGGGCTAAGATAGGAACACTAAAGTGCGTAAATACACCAAATGCCAACATCTCTAGGCCAATTGTCATATCTAAGAGAAATATCATCTCTATAGGTCCAATAATTATAAAAGGAGATAGCATCTCTATAGACTGCCATCACATCTATGTGGGAAATAGAATCTCTATAGGAACAAAAATCATATTCAAAAGAA
>NW_025854885.1:0-5775 GCF_002878395.1 Capsicum annuum
TAACTTTAATGTAATGAGACTGTGACAACGCCAACCTCTGTGGAGTTTTATGAATTCTTATTCCTAAAATTGCATCCACAATTCCAAGGTCTTTCATATAAACTTTCACTCAAACATTCGTTTCCTAGCATTTATGTCAGAAATGTCTTTACTAATGATCAACATATCGTCCATATACAAACAAACAATGACCTTGTGATTTGGAGTGTCTTTAATATAAACACATTTATCACATTCATTTATCTTAAAACCATTTGCCAACTTAGTTTTTTGGGTGCTTGTTTTAGTCCATAAAGTGATTTAATAAGTTTGCACACCTTTTTTTCTTTACCAGGAATCAAAAAACCCTTGAGTTGTTTGATGTAAATTTCTTCCACCAATTCTCCATTTAGGAATGTTATTTTCACATCCATTTGATGAATTTCAATACCATATACCACCGCCAAGGAAACTAACATCCGAATTGATGTTATCCTTGTTACAAGTGAGTATGTACCAAAATAATCAAGGCCTTCCTTCTATTTGAAGCCTTTCACTACAATTCTTGCCTTGTATTTGTCAATAGCACCATCCACTTTCATTTTTCTTTTGAAGATCCATTTAAAATCTAAAGGTTTATTTCCTAGAGGAAGATCAACCAACTCCCAATTATGATTGCTCAAGATTTAATCAATCTCACCATTGACTGTGTCTTTCCAAATGGATGAGTCTGAAGATGACATCGCTTCTTAAATATTTGAGGCCATTTTCTAGGAGAAATGTTATAAGATCTGATCCAAAGAAAGTTGACGTTCTTCGATGTGTATTATGCCTTGTATTTTCATCATTATGTACATTTTTGCTTGGTTCATCTCAAGGTTGTTTAGATTCTCCACTAGACTGTTTATGTCTAGTTTTATATGGATAAATATGTTCAAGGAACTTAACATTATCTGATTTAATTACCATATTTTTGTTAATATCTAGATATTCCGATTTATGAACCAAAAAATCATCATGCTTTACTACTTTTAGCATATCCAATGAATACGCAGTCCACATTCATAGATCCTATTTTTACCCTTATAGGCATAGGAACTTGGAATTTCTCTAGACACCCCCACACTTCAAAATATTTCAAGTTGGGTTTCCTTCTTTTTCATTTTTCATATGGATTTGATAGTGTCTTACTATGGGGCACTCCATTTACTATTAAATTAGCTATAAGAATAGCTTCCCCCAGAAGTTTTGCAGTAAACCTGAACTTACAAGTAAGACATTCATCATTTTCTTTAAGGTTAGGTTCTTCCTTTCCGTAATCCTATTAGATTGAGATGAAATGGGACAGTAGTTTGATGGACAATTCCATTCTACGCACATATTTTTGTAAAAGAAGATTCATATTCTCCACTCTTATCACTTCTTATTGTTTTGATCTTTATTTTTAACCGATTTTTAATTTTTGTTTTATATTGCCTAAACGCAACTATTACTTTATCCTTACTATTTATCATATAGACATAACAGTACCTAGTGCAATCTTCAATAAAAATTATAAATACTTTTTTCCACTACGAGATGGTGTTGATTTCGTATCATAAATGTCTGTGTGCATTAATTCTAAGGGATTAAAATTCCTTTCAATGGGCTTATATGGATGCTTAGCATACTTTGATTCCACAGACATTTGATATTTTGATTTATTGCGCTCAAAGTTTGGCAAAACTTTTAAGTTAGTCAGTTTTTGCAAAGTTTTATAATGTCATGTCCTAATCATTCATGCTATAATTCATTAGACTCAAGCAAGTAAAAATAAATAGAAATTTTATTAATTTCAACAATCATTACATTCATCTTAAACAGGGCCTCGGTGAGGTAGCCTTTTCCTACATACACTTCCCTTTTGCTAATTAAAATCTTATCTGAAATAAATACACATTTGAATCCATTTTTGTCAGAAGTGATATGGAAATTAAGTTCTTTCTCAACTTCGGTACATAAAGGACGTTGTTAAGAGTCAACACTTTGTTTGACATCATTTTCAAGCAGATTTTTTCTGTTTCTTCAACCTTTGCTATTGCGAAGTTTGCCATATAGATCTTCTTCTTATCTTGAGCCAGAGTGTATGAAGAAAATGACTCTTTATTGGCACAAACATGGAGGGTGGCGCCAAATCTATCCACCAATCTCTAGAATTTCCCACTAAGTTACATTCTGAAAGCATGACACATAGCTCATCCATTTCATTTTTGGATTCAACCATGTTTGCTTGATCATTCTTCTTGTCTTTCATTGAGGCACTACAATCTACTAATTTGTGGCCAGCTTTGCTACAATTAAAGAACTCTCCCTTTAATTCCTTCATTGGCGGATTGCTTGTTATCTATCTCTCTTACGTTTCTTCTAGTTGTTAGGGTCGTCCTCTACAATATTGGCTCCACTGATTGCAGAGTTTTCTTTTAACCTTTTCTCGGTAGCTTTGTTTACTTTCTTAATATGCAACCTTACAATGAGGTCTTTGATTGACATCTCCTTCCTTTTTTGTTTCAAGTAATTTTTGAAGTCCTTCTACTAGGGTGGCAACTTCTCTATTATGGCTGCCACTTGAAAGGCCTCATTCACAATCAAACCTACATCAAATGTCATGTGAGTATTAAGAACACATTTAACATGTTCAAATAAGGTATGTACTATATTCATGCCTTCATTATGGAGATCGTGGATGATTACTTGCAATTCCTGTACTTGAGATACAATAGTCCTACTGTCAATCATTTTATAGTCAAGGAACCTTGCATGTAAGAACTTTTTAGTTCCTATATCCTCTGTTATATACTGTCATTCCAATGCATTCTACAACTCTTTCGAAGTCTTTATTATACTGTACACATTGTATAAATTGTCTTGAAATCCACTTAGGATATAATTCTTGCATAAGAAATTCGAATATTTCCTTGCCTCCAGTACAATGAACCACTCCTTTTATATATTTCTTTAGAAAATTCCGGAGCATCTTTAGATATGAACCTTTGAAGACTTAAAGTTGTAAAATAGAAGAATATATACTGCTGCCAGCATTTATGATCTACACCTGAAATTTTTTTGAGTTTCTTCGCAGGTTTTACTGCGGGCGTAGCACTTGTGCGGCTTGTTGTAGCAACATTTGTTGCTACTACACTTGTCACACCATCAGTTACATGACCATCGGTAGTCATTTTTTTGTCACAAAAATACAATCAACGTAGTATATAAAAATATTAATTATAAAGTTGTAACAACTTTAAACACCATTTGTTTCTAGTTTAACGATGAAGTTTTTATGTTCTTCTAATCGTTAACCGAGTGACTTTTAACTTGTGATGAAGTTTCTATGTCTTCAAATCACTTGTTAAGTTCACAAAGAGTAGAAATCAATAAGCTTTATTCTCCAGAAACCAAACACTATAGATTATAAAAGTACTTTAAATGGTGAAAAAAAATTCACCAAACAAGCACAATAAATAAATAAATTTTCTTTAAATTCCTTAAGATTGTTGCTCCGACGGGTACAAAATCTGTATATTTTCTATACAAACTTCAAACTAAGTTCAAGAATAAGTTTTCTAGAACTACAATGAAGTTTAACACCTTCAAACACAAGTTCAAATGAATAATCAAATGAACTATCAAACGAAGAGCTTATCAACAATTAAGAAATGAAGATAAAGCAAAAATTTACGAACCAAGTCCACCAACTTCACGGTGTGTCCTTAAGTAATTTATTACCCTTAATTACCTGAGGTTATGAAATCTTTCTTCTTAGGATAAAATGGTTTACTTTCTAAAAGTAGCGGTACCTCAAACTTTCAGGAACTTCGAGCGCACTCAACAGTTTGATGATCACAAGAGAGTTTTTAAGAAGAAGAAGAATGTTTTCAACTCTAAAGTATTTTCTTTACCTGAGGAAAAAATCAGGTATTTATAGTCATCAAGGTGTTTCTTCATGAAGAGAAGCAATGGTTCAGAAAGGTGCACCCCTTCATAAAGGTTCAACTCTTCAGAAAGGTGCAACTCTTCGAAAAGTCACAACCCATTGGAAAGGTCATAACCATTCAATTCGAAAATATGCCTACTAAAATTTCATCCTTTCTCTTAGTGTCTTTTCAAAAAAAAAAACACCTCCTTTTCATTTTTCATTCACACCTCTCAATAACCCAACAATTACTGCTTCAATGTGATAATGTCTTTCAATAAATTATTTTATCAATTATCATCTTACTTATTTGTAACAAAAAGTACATTTATCTTTCAATGTCAATATAGTTGTTTGAAGAAAAGAATGGAACGCGGTGGAGAAAAAGGAACAATTGAATGAAACCACAAGTTGGGTGACAATGACATAAGACCTAATAGAAGCTATTTTCTGTGAACTTCTTTAGTTATATAAGATGTTATCATTTTATTCTTATTGATTTCACAAATATGTTTTTAACATAACAAATGTTAATGAGTTTTTGAACTGAAATCCCGATCCACTACCTCTTGACAAATATTACTTGGGAATATGTACATTGTGATTTCACTTTTCTCTAATCCCTCTTGCTTTAATATCTTCAATTTTTATGCTTTTTAAAGTATTTGAATTTTATATTTCGTGTATTTATATAATAAAATTTTAATTTCTAGATAATAAATAAAGTATATTTGGATCAGCTAATAGTTTTTTGCTTATAAGTCAAAAACTAGATGTAAAGACCTAAAAATTTGATGAAATATGTGAAATTTGTAATTTTAGGTGATTTGACTGTTTTACCTTTTCACGTAGTTGCATTATAATATTTTTTGGGTGTGGGAGTGATTGACATGATTTTTGATGCATTTTGATACCATTTATGCGATATTGTAGTTTTTTATGGCTTCGAGAGCCTTATTTTAGACTTATAGGAAGATTTTTTGATTTGTGCGATGGATGGCAGAACAGACTGCGCCAACAACTCCAGAATATCAATCTTAGGATAGGTAGGCCTTTGGTTCGTGTCTCGATACACCCAATCTCTTTTCAACCTATTGATCAAAAAGTTAAAAAATTAGAAATATTGGTGTGAGACCCACATTTGGTCGAAACGACCTCGGATGAAAAATTCGACTTCGCCAACAAATTCAGAATATTGAATTTAGGGTGTTAGCATATTTGTTATGATTTTAAGGCTTTTAAATCTCATTTGGACCCCCGATTTAAAAAAAATTTTAATTTCGGGTTTCAGGGATCAATTTTATGAAAATGATTTTTTTTAAAAAATATAATATCTCCATCGCGTCTGGAACGTCGAATTAAATTTGGTTGCATAATTTGATTGTATATATCAGACTCCAAACGAATTCCGAAACCCCGGCGAAGTCCGTTTTGACTTAAGGGAAAAACCTGCACTAAATATTGCCGAAAAACTGCAATATAACAATTTTTTCCACCTATTTTTGGCTTATTTTGCACATTTTCATCTTGTCTCTTGAGAGTTAAACCCTAAAATAGTGTGAGTTCTTAAAACCAAATTTTGTGGAAGCTTGGGAAGCTAGATTAACATCTATTTCTTGGTTTTATTATGGATTTAAGGTAAGAATTCACCCTTTTCTTAGTAATTTCTTGATTAATTTCTCAAAACCCCAAAAATCTTAGGGTTTGATTTCAAACCCCAATTTCACTTCTTTTCACTTGAATAATGTTATTATCTTATAATTACTAGTTATTCAGAAATTTAACCTTCAAAACAACTTCGATTCTTGATTTTAACCCGGATTTCAAAGATTCTACCCGGTAAA
>NW_025854886.1:0-1061 GCF_002878395.1 Capsicum annuum
ATGGAAAAAGCGATTCAAGTAATCACAATTAAAACCATTCATCCCAATCTCAAACTCATCAATTAAAACACATAAATATTGATTAAATAGATTCCACAATGTATAAATACAAAGTTAGGGACAAGAAACATGCCTAAAATATTGAATAATTTGAAGAGAATTTTAAGTTTGGAGCTTGGATGTTGAATTCTCTGTAAAACCCTTGAGTTTTTTGGGTTTTGAGTTTAAGAGAGAAAAAATAGAATTTGATCTTTTAAAACTGAAGAAAAAGGATCGATTTTATGTTTAAAAGTCGTATAAGGGGTAAAAAGACCAAAAGGTCCTCACCCAAGAGAAAAAACAAAGATTGGGAGAAATTAATAGATGGCGTGGCACATCCTTATTGTAGAGGGTAGCCTCTGTTCCACGCCCTTATAATGGAGGCTAACATCCATGGCACGCCCTTATCATGGAGGCTCACTGCCTCAATGTTCAAAAATAGTCTCGAACTCCTTTTAAAATTTTAAAAACTTCCCAAACCACCCTTTTAACATCCCTTAACATAATTCAAGTCAAAAAATTACATTGCACACGTAGAAGGTTCAAAAATAAAATGATCAAAATTTAATGGGGTCTCACATAGATATATTGAACCACTTAAGATTCTTCAAAATATAGGGGATGTAGCTTATGAGTTAGCATTACCTTGGGATTTATCAGTTGTTCATCTAGTTTTTTATGTTTCTATACAACAGCGTTATATTTTAGATTAGTCTTATATTATTTATTGGTTCGTAGTGTTGTTAGATGAGAGGTTATCCTCTATTGAGGATCCCATCTATTCTAGCCAGGATATTAGGTGGTTGCATTCTATAGATATTATGGTGGTTAAGGTCTAGTAGAGGCATTGATCTGTAGATAAGACTACTTTGGATGTTGAGTGTCATATGCATGGTAGTTATCCCCAGCTTTTGGCTGATTTAGGTATTTCCCTTACCTATAGTTCGAGGACGAACTAGATTCTTAGTGGCGGATGATGTAATGACTTGATTTTCAAAATTATTTATTTCTATCTAATTAAC
>NW_025854887.1:0-1784 GCF_002878395.1 Capsicum annuum
GTTAGTTAGAACCTTTAGAGTTAACTGTTAAGTTGAGTTACCAGAGTTAGTCCTTTTGATAAAAGAAATGTAATCTAAAAATGCTCCTTGAAGTAGTAGAAGTTGGTTGGAAATTTTGCACACGATAGATTGTGATCTTTACTCCCTTTAGTAAGGTGGTTTCCATAATAAATCATGTGCTATTTACTTAATAATTTTTACTTATAAATTCTGGAACCTGATTCCTGTATCGAGTAGTTGGTACTAGTTCTTTTCAAAAAAAGAATTGACAGAACCATTTTTTGAATTTGAAGAGTTGGGGGAGTTTGGTGGATATCAAAAATCAAACAATGAAAATGGAATGTTATTAATAAAACTTACTTTTTCTATTTTCATTAAAAAATATTTTCTTATTTTTAAGGAACTTATTTTGATCAATCAAACATGAAAAAATTAAAATATATTTTATGTTGTCCTCCATACCCAACACACCCTTTTTTAAAAAAAATTATGGTTTAATTAGTTAATCATTTGTACTAAATACAAGCATTTGATTTGGGCTAACCCAATACCTGACTCACCTAATCTATTACATATATCCAAGATTCTAGGGTTTCCTAAACCAAACCATAGCATACTGTCCAGCTCCTAACCTAGAACACCTGAGATATGTCGTCACTTCTTTGGAATCGACAATTGGTCCTTCTTTTTCTATGGGTTATCAACTCTATTCCTTTGTTGACTCTTGCTTGTTGTATTATCAACTTGTACAAGTAATTTCTTTCTTCTTTATTCATATTTTCCTATCTTTATCGCCATTTTGATCCTCATTGTTTTCTTCATATTTCAGCTGTGTGCTCCATAGATGGGGCATATATCATTTTTTTATATTTGGTTAAGGGATTCAATCACGAGGGACTTGTTAACTTCACTAGGTAAGTTAAAAATCCTTATCATTTCCTTTTTGTTCTCATACTCTATTGATATTTTCCTTCTATAGGTGTAGATGGCGATACTGGGATGCTTAGAACCACAAGCTTCTAGTGAGTAAGCTAGATACTATATTCCATAACTTCGATCTAACCAAGTGACTCTCCTATTTTTCCACGAGTCCTTTTGTTCACTGTTATAGTGTAGGCTACATAGCTCTTTCACTAATTTTTTTTGCCTCCATGGCATATGCAAATATTCATATGAAAAAACTAAGTTTAGTCTTCCCAACTCCCTCGCCCTTTTCTTAGTAATAATCATACATAAAGGCATTTAGATTTATCATTGTTAATGATCTTGTTTCCTATTGTCTTGGAAGTTTGTGAAACTGCAACTACCTTTATCTATTACTAGATTATCTAAGTAATCTACATGATTATTTCCTTCCCTCATTATTTGTTGGTATTGAACTTTTTTACTGTCCATTAATTTCTTTACAAGCAAAATTCAATATGATATGCTCCATGGAAAATTCCATTCTCCCCTTCACACCTTCTTTATTAATGAGTCTATTTGAATGATCACCTTGCTACGCTATGCTTTCTTGCAATGTTTAGTAGCATTTAGAATTGTTGTGGACTCTACTTCAATATTATTCGTATCCTCGATAGTATCACCTTCTGCATATATTAGATCTCCATTTCCATTTCTCAGGTCAAATGGATAAGCACTTACTCTTATTTTCCCTAGATGTCCCATCAATGTTGTACTTCACCCATCCTTCAGAAGGAAAGTCCTATTTAATTTTAATGATCCTTATTTATGTCCTTAATTCTCTTAACTCTATTATAATTCATTACCATTTGAAGGAAAAA
>NW_025854888.1:0-1155 GCF_002878395.1 Capsicum annuum
TTGCTTAATATTTTCTGTAATAATCAAGTGGCGACCTTGTCTTTTCTAAAATTGTTTTTGAAATTTTCTTTAAGTTTTGAAATAGTTAAATAAGACAAAAACCATTTTCTTTTTAAATGAAATTTCAAAAAGAAATAAAACAATAAGGTTGAATGGGCTTAAATAAAATATCTGATATATATATATATATATATATATACTTACAGACAACCATAACACAAATTGATGAAAAAACAAAAAATAAATTCATATATAGAAAATGTTATTAAAAGAGAAGAAAACAAAATAATAATAAAAAGAACAAATTAGCATGCTCAACATAATTAAAGATGCCCGTCATTCTCTTCTCCATCATTGTAGTCATTCGAATCAATTTCAGTTTCAACATTTTCATTAAGTTGTTTAGCCCTTTCGTTCAGCTGGGCCCTCTTAACAGCAAATAGATTGATCAACGCTCTAATTTCTCTAACCTCAAGTTCATCAAATCTTTTTCTTGCCTCAACAAGTTGGTTTAAATTGTACTCTGTTTCCTTCTTATCAACTATTTTCTCAAGTTGATTAATTTTACCTTCCTTAGTATTCAGTACCGACTGAAGGAAGTCTTCATGTTTGACTATCTTAATTGGGCGTTGCTTATCCAAGGAAGCTAGATAGTTCTTCACCCTATCCGTAGCTTGGGTTAGAGATGGCCAAGCAAAAATATTTTGATCTCCAGGAGTAAAAAAGAACATACCAATTTCGATGTCACATAAAATTTCTAAATGTTTTGCTTTCTTATATAGTGATTCTAATCTTTTATCCAGTAGAACTTTTTTCTTTCTCGGATCGACAATCCTACTAGGCCTAACCCCCATTTTTGTCATAGTTAGATATGCAAGAATTAAAGAATATAATATCTGAGTGATAATCACTCTCTGAATATAAGATAATAGTGTTTCGCTAATACATATATATAGATCTATGGTAGGACTACATACCTAAATTCTTAAAAGTGAGTTCACATAATTTGGCCAAATTTAGGAAAAACCTAACTATACGATCCGAATTTTAAGGTATTTATTTATTATTTTCTTAGATGTAGTTACAATCCTAAAAATCAATCTTGAATTTGGAGATTAAATAATGTTATTTCCATAATAGCTATCCGAGATGATC
>NW_025854889.1:0-1710 GCF_002878395.1 Capsicum annuum
ACCCCATCCATCCAATCCATGAATCCCACAAGGGCATTAGTCAACCCAAAAGACATAACAAGAAACTTAAAATTCCCATATTGAGTACAAAAGGTAATCTTAGGGATATCTAACACCCTAATCTTTAACTGATGATACCCGAATCAAAGATTGATTTTAGAGAAAAACTTAGCACCTTGCAACTAATCAAACAAATCTTCTATCCTTGGAAGAGGAGAGTTATTCTTTATTGTTACCTTGTTCAACTTTCGGTAATCAATACACATCTAAAGAGATCCATCCTTCTTACGCATGAATAATACTAGTGCGCCCCACTGAGACATACTAGGATGGATGAAACCCTTGTCTAAAAGATTCTTTAGTTGCTTCTCAAGGTCCCTCAACTTAGCTTAATCCATTTTATACAGAGGAATAGATATTAGAAGAGGGTCAGAAACAAGATTGATCCCAAACTCAATCTCCCTATCAGGAGAAAACTAGGAAGGTCATCAAGAATACCTTAGGAATTTCATTTACCATCGAGATGGAATACAAAGAAGGACCCTTCAAGTTAGAATCTTTAACCCAGACCCGATGATAGAGACACCCCTTGGAGATTAATCTTCGGGCTCTAAGATGTGATATAAACTTTTCCTTAGGATCTAGGCATCCACCCTCACACTCAATAATTATCTTATTGGAAATTTAAAGATGACCTTATGGGTACGATAGTCTAAAGAAGCATAGCACGAGTGAAACCAATCCATCCCTAATATGGCATCAAATTCTACCATATCTAATTAAAACAGGTTCACTATAGTGTCTTTGCTACCACATATACCACACACCCTCTATAGACTCTTCTAGCAATCACAGAGTCACCTACCAAGGTAGAAATAAAAATAGGATTTGAAACACACTCTGGACAAAAGCCAAAATACACTACCATAAATAGTGTCATAGAAGAGAGAGTGGACCCTAGATCAAGTTAATAGTATACGTCACAGAAAAAGAGTTTTAACATACCAGTCCCTTTATCAAGCGATGCCTCTGACTTGTAACAAATAGTGAGAGATAATGAAGAAATTGAAACCTAGTCTACCCCATGTGGGAAATTCAATAATCTTTCCATCGATACCAAATTCGCCCAAATCCAACACCCGGGTGAAGAGTTAGAGCCTTTTAAGTGAGACAGTGTATCACCTGAGCCATTAGTGTGTCACAGAGCAGGTAAAAATGGAAATTGTCAAAATCCAGTAAGCTCCATGATTATGGTGGGTCGCGCCAGGGCTCAAATTCAGAATCATTCTTTTTCCAGTGTCTCACTGCGAAACCACCACATCACGGTAAACTTCTAGGTCTCATCCAATATTGCAATATAATTTTACCGCATCGCACTGTCAGCACAGTTCCCAGTTGGCAATTTCCATTGACACATCATGATAGCGCCGCGTCGCGCCAGCCTGCCAAATCAGGAAATTTTCTCAGAAATAAAATATGCATCCAACGGTTAAAAGGGTTAATTTTTCAACCCTATATAAACCCAATAACACGTGATTCAACCATATTTTATCTAAAATATAAGGTTTCTCTCAAGTTTCTCTCATGAACAAGCTAGGTTTTTCAATTAAGGATTCATATTCAAGACTCAAATTTAAGAATCTCTCAGTCAACATTCATAGAATCAAGAACTAAGGTATGCACAGTGTTCATTCATGGATTCCTTTAATC
>NW_025854890.1:0-36618 GCF_002878395.1 Capsicum annuum
CGAGTTGGAGAGTTAAGTGAGGTTCCATCGAGGTTTTGATCCGCGAGTCTGTCATTACATCAAAAATAAAAATTACAAGTTAAAACATAAATGAAATTATAAAAATCCTATCTATGCAGCTTCTTTTGGACTCTTGACTTGAGTTTCATCACTCTATTCTTCAGGCGAGCTCCTGACTTGCAATTTCTTCAACTTGTTTCTTGATTCTCAATTTCTTCACCTTGTTCTTTAGAAGGGCTCCTGACTTGCTATTTTTCAATCTGCTGACCTTCAATTTCTTCACCTTGTTGCTTGACTTTCAACTTCTTCCGTTGTTTGACTTTTAATTTCTTCACAATGTTCTTCAAGCGAGCCCTTAACTCGGAATTTCATCAACCATATTCTTCGAGTGGGCCCCCCGACTTGAAATTTCCTCACTCTATTCTCTGGGCGAGCTTGCAAATTTTAATTTTATCACCCTTATTCTTCGGGCGGGCCTCCTGACTTGTAATTTTATCACCCTTGTTCTTCAGACGGGATCCTGCCTTTCAATTTCATCATCCCCTATTCTTCGGAAGGTCCTACCGACTTGCAATCTCCTTTCTCTGGTCTCTGGGCGAGCTTTCAACTTTAAATTTTATCATCCCTATTCTTTGGGAGGGCCTCTTGACTTGCAATTTCATCACCCTTGTTCTTCAGACGAGCTCCTGACTTTCAATTTCATCACCCCTATTCTTCAGACGGGCCTCCCGACTTGTAATTTCCTTGCTCTGTTCTTTGGTTGAGCTCCTAACTTTTAATTTTATCACCCTATTCTTTGGCCGGGCCTCCCGACTTGCAATTTCATTACCCTTGTTCTTCGGTCGAGCTCTTGACTTTTTATTTCATCACCCCTATTCTTTGGGTGGGCCTCTCGACTTGCAATTTCCTCACTCTATTCTCTGGGCGAGCTCTTAACTTTTAATTTCATCACCCCTATTCTTCGAGCAGGCCTCCCGACTTCCAATTTCATCACCCTTGTTCTTTAAGCGAGCTCCTGACTTTTAATTTCATCACCCTTATTCTTTGAATGGGCCTTCTGATATGCAATTTTCTCTCTCTATTCTCTCGGTGAGCTCCCAACTTTCTATTTATCACCCCTATTCTTTGGAAGGGCCTCCTGACTTGTAATTTCATCACCCTTGTTCTTCAGGCGGGCTCCTGATTTTCAATTTTCATTACCTTGTTCTTCTTGTGGGCTCCTGAAAGCAAAATCAAAACTTGAACAAAAATTATCCCAAACAATGATTATGATAAAGAAACATTCCATATTTCAGAATAAATAAAGTCTCACTTTTTAGGAGGGTCCTAAAATGAAGTTCCATATAACATGAATTATATTTCATTGTTGTCCCAGTTTTTATTAGAAGCTTTTGCGGGTTTCAAACCCAATCACAGCTACTTGCAATAGTGCATAATACAAAGATGAATCAAGATCTTGATCAACAAAGGCCCCTTTCGAGGGTAATATTGAATGACTGAGACCAACAAGTCCCTCTCTTAAGTATGAAAGTGAAAAATTCTTGCTAAAAGTGCATTTTTTTAGAATTAACAGTTCAAATTAAGAGTGCACCTCCTAGTCGTGAGGAATGAAAGACCCAAATTATAGAATGTGTCTCTTAGGGGTACAAGATGATGAGTTTTACCATAATTGTGATTACCAAACCTGTACAGCAACACTGCTCTTGCATTTGCAGAAACGAGGAATTGCACCTTTGGATATTTGCGCTTTGAAGCCTTTGATTTGAAGGCAGTAATAGTTCCTGTTTTATATAAAGAAAACTTGTGAGTTTAAAACAGGGTGGTTGGCTTGCGGCTTTGGAATTTGAGGAGATTTATCTAGCACTTATCCCATTTAGATCTTTCTTCCAATCATTAGCATTTGCCATTGCCTTGTTTCACCGTTGGTCCAAACTTAGAATATTAAGAGTGACTCTGAAACAAACACAATATCTCTGTTTTGCTATATTTCTCAGATAATCCCCTTTAAACCTTGGTATTTTCACAAATTCCCTAAATTTATGTGTTGAGAACAACCTTCTGCATACTTTGTTCTACTTACAATCCTGTTTTTTTCATATGCTGGCCCTTTGTCTTGCTTTGTGCAATTGAAGAAGCTGGTACCCAGTTTTGAAATCTTTTCTCACTTGTTTTGACATGAGCTTGACTCAAACACAAGAAAAAAATGACAATAATTTTTTTATTTGGATAACTAACTCAAGAAAATAAAATAAAATAAAATAAAAATACGGAGAAGAAAGAAAAGACAATGAACGCCCCATTTGAAATAAAGAAATGAAAAATTTATCTAAAAGTGACAGTCAACGCTAATGATTATGCCATGAATTTTGGATTAATCTACCTGATCTTTCCATGCACACTTTCTAACATTTGTTGTTGAGTTAATGGTCTTAAAACTGAGTTACTTCCTTAGGTCAATTCCATTTAAGACCTCATTCGACTAGTGGTGCCTTGAAGGATTTTTGCCAACAAGCCTCTTTCTTTTTCTTTTCTCAGCTCACCATTGCCTTATGGTGTCCATGAGGGGTCTTTTACCAATGTGACACTCTTATTTTTATCTCTCTCAACTTACAGTTATCTTACAGTGCCCGTGATGGTTTTCACCAATAATACTCTCATTTTTATTTCTTTTTTGATTTCTTATGCTGAGGAAGACAAGTAGTATCTAAATGCATCATCACATCCATTGTATGCTTAGCCTTAACATTCTCAAAGATTAATATGATGGTCTTTCTTTGGTTGTAACTTGGATTTTGGATAAGGCTAGAAAGAGAGGATGACATGAGGCCCAAACAACACTTGAAGTGTGATTGGACTTACAACTTCTGAAATCGACTCAAACAATGAGGATTAACTCATGCCCTGCTTCTTTTTAATAGAAAATTCTAAATTGTTTATTTGGTTGGACCGAGCCTGGAGTAGGGCAGCCCACGTATCTCACCCCTGAAAGAGGAAAATCAGGTCACGAGTAGTTCCGGCAGCTTGTTCTTTTGCTTGATTCTGATTTCTGTTTTTTTTTTTACTCTTTCTCCCTTTGAAACTTTTCTGACTCTATTTTTTTCTTGACACTCTTCTCTTTACTTTGTTTTTGAACATAAATCTATCTATGAACCCGAGATAGTTACCTTTTATAAAATTCTAACAGTAGTAGAAATGTCTATGCTTTATTCTTCTGAAGATGGAAAAAAAGATAAAACTAAAGAACGTCTTTTTTTTCTTCTTTTTTTTTGAAATTTTTCTAAATCTATTGTTTTGCTCACCACTTTTCTTTTGAACTTTGCTAACTCTATCTTGATTCCAAAAGAGGGGTATGAAAGAAAATATGACTAAATCTCAAATGGGGTAAACAAAGGATGACAAGATGTTTGGGTAGCAGAATGAAATATCTTCGTCATATCAATCCTTGAAAATGCAAGTACATATCATGCAATATTAAAGTGAAAGATGAAAATCATTTGTGACATCTTTTAAGCATTAACTTTGACTGAGTCTGTGCGTCACTACTCTTGTACTTTATTCGACATGTCACTCCACTTTTGTTGTATATTCCTCATGTTGAAGGACTTATGCCTTCGTGAAGCTGATTTTTTATTCCTTTTGATGTAGGATCACACATCCACTATTTGACCTAATTAAGACATCTCTTTCAATTGATGACCAAGTTATTCTTGTGATTCTCAAAATAATTGCCTTGATTTTTAAAGAAAGCTTCAACTCGCCACCAAAGGTTTCAACACTCTACCAATTTTCTCATATGCTTTTTCTAACTTTAAACCTCTGATTCAATGTTCATGCTTAAAGAAGATTTTAAGATCTAGCTGAAAACTTTACAAACATGTCATATCACTAGAGCCAACATAAAATGTGCTGTGTAAAAAAAATAAATGAACAACACATAATTAAAACACAAAGGGAAAATGGGCACTTTATTGAGTTGAAATAAAAGATAGAAGGGTTTGAATATAAACGACAAAGAAAAAAATAAATAGAACCCAAACTACAACCCTGAAATAATTCGAATAACAGAAAATAAAATAAAATAAACTACCAGACCTCTTCCTAGTAGATAAGGGTGACTTCTCAGTTGCTCAGCCTGATATCTTAGTTACCAGTTTGCATATCATCATAACTAAACCTTTCCTCACTGTCAATTTTCCGCATCATAATTAATTTATCTTGAATCACTTTTACAATTTCTCTTTTCAAATCACGAATATCTTCAATGTTGTGACTCTGAACATCAGAATGATATGCACATTGTACATTAGGATTAAAACTTCTTGAATGCAGGTCAGGAGTATACCCAATGAGAAAAGTAATCAGGCCCCACTGTACCAATCTCTGGAATAAACTAACATACGACTCTCTAATTGGTGTGAAGTTATCTCTCGACTTCTGCCTCATTTCAATGTTTGACTTGGATCAAACATCGGGCCAAGAAGGCCTTTGACATGTTTGTGGAGTTGGAGGATGACTCTGAGGAGTCGGTGCGGGCTATTGTGAGTAAGAAGAGAGTTGAACATATGACTGTGCATAGTATACTAGATATGGGGGTGGGGAAATAGAATATAATGGATTTTGGGAGGGATTATAGAGAGCTTAGGTGTGGACATAGGCTTGAGACTGATGGTAACGACGACGTCGTCTTCTTAGATGTGCCCGTTCTCCAACTACAATTGCAGTTGTATCTTTCTCATTCTTCTTCCCTCCAGTTTCCTTTACTTGATTGCAATATTATCCCAACTATTTCACGGATTTCTCATGTTGAACTTGCTCCTCAAGTTTTGATACCTCAAGGATTAGAGGAAGATTAACACTTGAAGATATGCCCTAGTCTTTGTATGTAACATCTTCTTTACCCGAAGGTCTTAGGGAACTTTTCCTAGCATTTTCTGCACTCTTCATTTTTCCAACCATTTTCTTTGGCTCTTCTGGCAAGCTAGAGTTCTGGTTAAGAAATTTTGGTAGTCAAATTAACATTGATGTGGGCTAGGGAGTATAGCAATGATCATCAAGAGTATTGAACATGGGTCCACTAGTATATTGGGGAAGCACAACCATTGGATTGATAGCCAAAGTGGAAGCCTCAGCAGAAGATTGAGCAACAAAAGCACAGCTAGTATGTGGTGTTGTCAATATAGCAGGCTTATACTGAGAAGATAGAGGAAGAGTGGTGGAAGTATTGGGTTGCTTTTGGCTTGGAAGAAATTCTGAGTCATGTTGCAGTGCATCAACAACACTAGAAAACTAAATTTACGATTTTGATAAAAAAAACTTAAGGTATTTGTAGGATCAATAGCGGGAAATGGAGGAGGAGGCAACCCACTGGCCCAAGATCGGTGCATTTCATTCATTTGTTGTCTTAGTCTCCTAATCTCTTGCTTTAAACTCTCATTTTTCTGACTCTTTATTTGATCCATGATGTCACTCTCTATACCCTTGTAGGACACAACTAACCCTTTCTTAGATTTGGTGTATGGAGAATCAGCTACAATGCTACAAACCAACCACCTTAAACTAACTGAACAAGAGATAACAAACGTTTTAGAGTACAACACATTTTCAAAACTCTATTTCTACTTTTCTTTTGAAAAGATCACCGAACCCAAGAAGGGCATCTATGTATCTCACTCTTGAAAGATAAGAATCAGGTGTACGTAGTTTGTGAAGTTTGGCCACAAAAGGGCTAATAAAACTCTTTTTTGTTTCTTTTTCCTTTTTCTTGAAACTTTAAAAAAACTAACAAATTGTCAAAAGAATTGACGAAAATATTTTTTCATTTTTTCAGCTTTAACATCCCTATACAAAACGAAACCTATGATTATCAAAAGGGAATCTTTTTGAATTTTCGATTTTGAATTTCATACGAAAATGAAATTTGAACCTATTAAAAGAAGATCTTTTTTGTAGTTTTATTTTAAAAAAGTATATGACACCTACTCTAATAAAGAGTGAAGAAAATCTTTTTGGATTTTTCAAATAAGATCCCCGAACCTACAATAGGTTGTCTATGTATCTCACTCCCGAGAGGAAAAAATCAGGGGTACGTAGTTCGTCCAAATTGGAAAATTAAGGATTAAATAGCAAACTAAACTTGACTTAGGAGACATTACCAAAGACAAATGATGAAAAACGTCAGTAAAATCTTTTTGGGATTTTTAATTTGACACTTCACATAAAAATGACACCAACAACTATGAAAGAAAAATCTTTTTGGTATTTTTGTTATATGAAATGCACAAAACTTCTACCATCTTTTTTTCGAATTTTTCCTTTTTAAAAAGCTCCAAAAAAATCATTTTGGAGTTTTCAAATTATGAATGCTTGCCAAAGGAAAATCTTTTTGATATTTTTTTATTTTTGAGAAATGAATACAAAAAGTAAAAAAATAAATAAATTTTTAAATTGTGGAAAACAAAAGCCATAAAGAACCCTAAAAACTACGAAACTCTTTTTTTATTCACCTTTTCTCTTTTTTTCTTTTTTTTGATTTTTCCATGACTACCTTTCTTTAATTTTAGCACATGTTTTCCCTAAATTAGTCTGTCAAATGACCCTGTTACCCTCAAAGATGCAACATTTAGCACGTAGAGATGCTTTAGAGGTGAATCTCCTACAAAAAGCCACGTGGATCCCACCAGGTCTTAATATGATGCAAATAAAGAATGACCTAAAGGCTGACCAATGTTGGGGTCAACTAACAAGGTTGTTCGGGGGAGCGTATGGTCGATTGTGGCTGAGAGACGTTTCCACCCACTCCATACGTCTGAAGCCTCCCCCTCCTAAAATAAGGGTGACCCAACTAGAGTTCGTGTACACGGCGTATACTTCGGGACTTGTTGTAAAAAAATGACTCGGGTTATGCACATGATGCCAGATATAAAACGGTAAAACATAAGATAAAAATGGTATACACGTAGCACATAAATAATCAACAACAATAAAACAATAACACATACGACAACACAAACAAAATGTCTATACACCTATAGTGCAAAACTAAGCCAATACAACTCCAAAATAAGCTCGAATTCTGAAAAATCCCCAGCAGAGTCTCCAGAGCTATCACACCCCTTTTTTTTATTCAAAAAGATTAGATTTTACGTTTGAAAGGGTTTTATTATTAAGTGACAAAATGAAGATTTATTTCGAAAAGGACTTTTATATTCAAAACTCGGAGTCATCACTTGGCATAATTTGGTCTGCCAAGTCACCTTTGGAAAATCCTTTGCAAAATGATTTGACTCTTTAAATCAGTTTGTGAATAGAGATTTCGATTAAGGAATTCTGTTGACCGAGGGGAAGGTGTTAGGCACCTATCGATCCTGTGGTTTGACCACGGTAGTTTCGTGGAGCATACGGCTACTTTTGATACTAAGAGTGTATAAACCACATAAAACTCACAAACAATTAAATAAAAAACACAAGCAAATCAAATTCCAAACATATAATGTCCAGTCCGATTATACAGTCCAAAATAAAAAAAACAAAAAATATAAATCCTATTCTAAACTAGCCCTAGATTAAGCTCCACCCACTGCCTCGGACCTTCATCACGAACATCCTCCGAAATACAAAATATTTTGGGGCATTCCCTGGTGAATAAACATGGATACCTCGGGGCATTCCCGGCCAAATGATACATTTGATCCAAGAAGGATAAAGTAGAGAATGTTCAACACACATTCCACATTCAAACATTCAATGAAAAAAACACTTATTCCTAAATTTATGCCTACCCGAACCTATATTCACCTGTCCATTTCAACATATCATAATTTTATTACGTTTCACCAATATTCATGCTTATTCAGAATCAAACAAAATCAATAATAAACCAAAATTGATCTATATTAACCCATTTTACCAATTTCTCAATTCCACTCCATCTAGCTTTATTTTTATCAATCATACTATTAAAATTACTCAAATTCATTCCACATATCACCGAAATTACATCGTCAAGCACATAATCATAACATCAATAAAAATTCAACAATCGTGATCACTCCATACATAATCACAACTAATTCAACAAATCAAGATAAAGAAAAGAGAATGGGTTAAAGAAATGTACCTCAATAGAACTTATTTTCATCGATAATAAAGAAATTCGAAACTAAAATCCTCGAACGGGAACCCCAACAATGAGCAAACTAAATCAGTGTCAAGAAATCTAACCCGAACATATTTGACGACTAATAGAAAATCTCAAAATGAATGGTTCCAGCCCGTATAAAAAAACATCCAAATGCACGATATTGAAAAACAAATCATGAACAAACGAAACCAAAGTCTCTAAAACCTAAAAGAGAACTAAAAACCAATCCAAATCTGAGCTCTGATAAGATGCAAGGGGCAAACACTGAGAAAATCGAGTATAATTCCGATGGGATCTTGCCAGAATCAGCCCGAGAACGACCCAATCAACATGTTCCAATGAATTTCAGTATGTTTTGAGATTTTTCACAGACTATCACCGAAACAGTAACCAGACGCGAACGGTAACCAGTCGATCGACAGTAGCCAATCGTCAGTGCAAAATTTCATCAGTAATCTAAAGAAAATGATCGGATCTCAAACCATCTTCCTTCTAGTTTTCAACTCTCTCTCTTTCTCTCTCTCTATCTTTGTTTCCCTTCATTATTCTTTTTTATCTCCCTACTCTCAATTCATGTGCATGTGTATGTATTCGAGAGGATATTTGTTTGCTCTGAGTGGACAAAGAAAGAGAAAAATATGGAGACCCTCCTCTGTAGCTTCTGTGTGTTAAGTATGTTCTTGTGGAGAATGATGGTGGTGTGTCCCCTCTATTCTCTGTAGTGCATGAATAATCCCCCTCCAAAAAATATAACCTCTGTGTATATACTCTCCCAAAAGGGAGAAAAGAATGAAGATGCTCCTCTCCCATGGGTCCCCCTATGAAAATATGTGTCTATATCCCTTTTTTTCTTAAAATGAAAAATAATTTTTTGTCTAGTGTCCCCCCTGTTGCTGACCAGTAGGGTTGGTTAAATGGAACAAAATGCGTAAGAGGGAGGGGCCTACCTAGGGGTGAGGTAGGGTCAGGGTGGGGTAGTGGTTAGGATAAGATAAAAGTTGTTATGGGTTTTTTTAGTGTTGGTTATTGTATGGGTATAATTTCATGGGTGAGGGTGTATGATAAAGTGAGGTAAAAAAATGAATAAATTGGGTTTTGGGAGGGACAAAATTAGGTGTCTACAGAAAGAAAAATAAACCCCACCCTCACCCTACTTCGATCCCTCCCCACCCAACGTCCATCTCATTCTTCTTCTTCTTCAACAACACAAACACACCTTCCCTGATCCCCCAACCCTTGTGGTTCTTCAACAAACTCCCTCATTCATCTTCTACAACTTCAGCCCACCCTCACCCCTAACTTTCTTTGTCCTTCTATGTTCACCTTCTTCTTACCCCTCATGCATCTTAAGAATTCAATCAATTTAAAATCTCAAAATTTAAAACAATCCACATGTAGGATCCAGCCATAAGTAGAGAAAAACAAATTACACCTTGTTTGAAGAAAATTAAGTCTCAGAAATTGTCAAAATTTATAAAGTTGATCTATTATGAAAAATTAAAGAGAATTTAAAAGAAGAAGAAGAAATAATTATTTCTTTTCTTCTCAATAGCGTATGAAAAGGGTGTTAAAATCTGCAGTCCTTTGATTCATATATTTTTTTATTATGAAAAAATTAATAAAGTGTGGTAGAGATAATGGGGGTGAGGGAAGGAAAAGGGAATGATAGATTTACACAAAAAGAAAGGAGTGGGGTGGGGATAGTGGGGTTCGAAGAAGAAATGAGTGGGGAAGGAGTAATTTTCTTTCTTTTTTAAAATTGTTTTATTATATATTTATATTATAGGAGCAGGTTTTTTTATAAGACAAAGAGTGCCTTTATACTTTTTTTTTTCTTTTAATTTTAAACCATATTAGTATTAGAGATTAATTCACCTTAAAGTTATTAAGGGGATATATAATTGTCAGTGAAGCTAAGAGTATAAAGTAAGTTATGCATAAAAGTGTAAAGGTGGAATGATGTCTTTCTATGTATATAAAAAGTTGGATAAAGCTATCGACAAGCCCTCAAACTTGTTTCAAAATTCACTTAGACCCCTCAACTAAGGCATGTACCTATCAGGCCCCTAATCCTCCAAATTTTAATCCAATCAAGCATTTTTTTTCTATTCTCATCAGGTCCCATGCACGTGTCTCCAAATGTTACTGATGTGGAAATCTATTCCACTTAAATTTCTCCACGTGTATTAAATAAATCCACATATATTTTTTCCATTTAAATATACTAATTCATAAATGCTTAACTAAGTGTTCTAATGAACTTAGTTTTGCTCAAAATAAAAACGCATATCTAATACGTAATTACATGATTGAACTGATATACAAATGCATAACTGAATATGCAAGAGTACTTAGTCCCCAGTTTGTAATGGGGGTTTGAGCATGATCTGATTACCAGGTTTAAAGTGGTAATTTTAATGTGAACTAAGTGAGTTCATGAAAAATTATTACGTAAATTGAGAAATACTGATGACCCCATGATTGTGCTAGAACCATGCATGAACGGAAACCTGAGAACATGACTAAAAACTGAGACATGACACATAAATAGAATTTTGTAAACTGAACTGAGCTCTTAAATACTTCGCTCACGACTGAGATTCGAACTTAAGGGTCAACTTATGAGTATACCCTACTCCAAACTGGATTTATTGCGTGAAAAGGGGAGTGGGATGTTTAAGTCATAAAAGTTCAGGGGATCATACCGTATCTCTCCCTTAGGACATCGGGTCCCTCTAGGAATACTCACTTGGCTGAGCTACTAGGGAAACTGAGGTGATGCGTAAGGCACCTTGGAACTGAGTTGTAAATAATTATTTGAGATCTAAGACTGAGGTATGATATATGAACTGAGCTGAGTTTGAATCTACATGATTGGTTTATCTTAGAATGGTTACATTCTTCCATGTTATTTTGGCCAGGGAGCAAAGCTGGGGACTTGGAAACCAAACTGTACAAATCTATCTATATAAGACAGTTGAGTAAGAAAATCATAACCTGATTGAGATGCGGTAAGATGATTTGAGGCATATGAACATTATCTAAGATAAAGTAACTAAGCCTCATGCACTTCAACTGATACTACTGAAAGATTTACGAGGTGCTGAGCATGAATGCATATATATACTAACTTATCTGATTAGTTGAATGACTGATAGCTGAATACTGAATCTACAAGGCTGGTCTATACTTTGTCTGAATAGTTAAATAAAAAAGGTAGAGTATCATGCATGAAAGGTAATGACTGACTGGATAACATGAGGTAACTGAGCATGAATGATAAAAAACTGTATCACCTCAAGAATACAAGTCTAGGCGTCTAGCTTGATTTGGAAACATTCTGTAAACTAAGGTACTACTACTGACTGAGTAACTAATAGCAGTAATGTTGGTCTAGCAAGTCTGGAACTAAACTGAGTTTCTGATCTAATTACTGAATCGAAGCTGACATTATAACCAAGAATGTAGCAGAGCCTGTAACTAAGTCTGTAATTGAGAATCATACAGGTACTGCGTGCTAGTAACTGAGGCTGATACTGATACTAAAGTACTAAATCCTAATGGTTAAGTAATTGATAATGGATACCTATGGTCCCGTAGGACTGTCTGAGTTCTTTACAAGCTATCAATTACTAAACTAATGTTGTAACTGAGGACTGAGGAACGGAACATTAACACTAAGGATTCACCGAGGGATCTAAAATAAGGGTATACATGGCATAAGCTAAGTTTGGCTAATCACTAGGGAGAAGCAAGATTCATGTGGTCTTGACATACTGTAAATCATAACATGAGTACATAAGTCATGAGCTGCATGAGCTGAGCCTAGAATTTCTGTGTTCATGGGACATGATTCGTAACACTGAGTGAACTATAATTCCTCATACTAGGAACTTAAAATACACACTATTCTATGGGAAGCGTGTGGATACAAGTTGTATTTGTGGAACTAAAATGGGTAGCATGTATAAATATCATAATGACTATAGTGCGAAACTTTGCACTAAGACAGGAAAGGGTCAGGAATCGTCTTCCCTTACTGATTATCTACACATACTGGAACTATAGCTAGAATCTAAAGGCTTGACTTTCTGACCCCAAGGTTTAACTACCATGCAAGGTTTCAAAAAAAAAAGAAACTTATGAATTTGAAGAAGCGTGAACATGTAAATGAGAGATTTGTAACATACCAGTAGCTACCTCAGGATGACTTTCTTGATTTTGCTAGGACCAAAGTACATAGAGTTTATTTGGGCGTTGCCCACTAATAACCCAGGGATTAGCGCTCTACTATTTTGGATGATCTGACTGAGCTGAAGAACGACCATACTGACTTCGAGGACCAGGTTTAAGATAATCTAGGATCTTGTGACCTACTTCGATATATATGAAACATATATTACGGTTGGCTCTACACACATCCTTATGATGCTTACCACCCTCTTTGCAAAATGGATGAGTTAAGACCCTGTCCTCACTACCCTGAGCCTTGGAGCTTGGTGTACTAGTGGAAGAGTAAACTGGGGCTAAACATTTCTAACACTACTGAAAATGATTACCACCCTCTCTCCCTTACTAAGCAAATCTATAACTACCTATTCTGACCCTCTTATTTTCTCTCTCCTTCTTTTTAAGTTTCTGCTCCTCTATCTGTTGGACATAGACCATAAGCCTAGATATGTCCATATCCTTTACCAACATCGCAGTCTTACACTCCTTAACTACTATACCTGACACCTCTAACACAAACTTACTCATTCTGGATCTGCTATCTGCTACTACATGGGGAGCATACCTGGCTAATTGAATGAACTTAAGGGAGTATTCTTTCACACTCATACTACCTTGTCTGGGATTGATGAACTCTAACACTTTAGCCTCCTTCTATTCTATGGGAAAGAACCTATCTAAGAAAGTTGTAGCAAACTCTTCCCAATCTATGGGATCTGTATCTATACCCCTGTCTACCTTTCACTGCTTAAACCACGTATGGGCTACGTCTTGTAGCTGATAGGCGGCTAACTCTACACTCTCACTTGAGGTCACTCCCATGATGTCTATGACTTTCTGAACCTGGTCTAGGAACTCTTGTGGATCCTCTTCGAACTTGGAACCGGTGAATAGGGGAGGATTCATTTGGGTAAAGTCCCGAATCCTAGCTGCAGCAGAATTGGCCACTGGGCTAGCCGGAATAGTGGCTATTCTGAGCTATGACTGAACTGGCTAGAGTAGTGAATGCAATCCTAAATTCTGCATGAGAGACATGCTCATCCAAAGGATCTGGCTAGATGGGCTGAGGTGCTAACTTATCTTCATTTCACCCTTCTCTAACCGTTTTGGGAAGCATAATCTATAAACGAAGGGAAGAAGCGGATTAGACTGAGAGTTTAATGAGAACATATGCTCATTGGCATGATATGAATACTGACAGAAGGTAAATTATTCCTAAAACATCTCATAGCCTCCTGCATATAAGTGTGCTGCACAACACACCCATGTATAAGACTCTACTAGATGCGGTTTTTTAGACTTCCTAGGACACTGTTGAACCTTAGGCTCTGATACCAAGTTTGTAATGACTCGAATCTGGAACCCAGAATGCTACACGATATTCTTGACCCCGAAGGACCACAAGCTTACCCATGACTAATATCTGTACTTGAACACTGCATAATATACTGTATAAATATGGTAACATCTACTGAAAGTCCAAAAGGTTTGAACTATAACATAATTTTTGATAATATATAACATCCAAATGGGGTATGAAATAACCAAAACAACTGAGATAATTAACTGAACATGATAGTCTGAAATCTTCTAAACTATCTGAATAAGGAGTTGATGGGACATGTCCTCAACTAACTCTAATTACTGAAATAAATTAAAAATTGAAATAATAAGGTAATCATCATGTCCTTGAAGGATGAGGACTCACTGCTGACTCTGACTGCCAAACTGGGATGCTACTGATGTCCTGGAGCTCGTGCTTCTAAACCTATTTATAAGACACCATAGCGCAAATGCATCAGTACTTTGAATATACTAGTATGCAAGTGAGGTACGTTGAATGCAAGGGGTTCATATGCTTGAACAATACTAATTGATAAACTAACATGAACGGTAGAATACATGCATGACTACGTGATTGTAACTGAGATCGTAGTAGGAATGAATACTGAGTTCTAACTACTGAGTTTACTGACAACATGTATTAATGATGTCTGAGTTTACTAATACTAGGATACTAAATAACTGATAACATGAGTGACTATGTCTGACAGTCCTGAAATCTATAGAACTATCTGAGTTCTATTACTGAGACTGAGACTGAGACTGAAACTGAGACTATAGGAGGTAATCATCTAACCGACATGCCCCAAAACTGAATTGGTAGGGTCCAACCTGTAACCCCTGTTGGAAGGGTATTAGTACCATACCACAGGTAAAAACCACAGTTAGTAAACCCTCTCTAACCGGGAGCTCTTCCGTCAACCTTTTCTAGTAGGAAAACTCAAATAAGATGTATTAGTAGCCCTACGCATAGGGTTACATCTCAACCTATGCTAGCTACGTAGTTCTGGAATGCAAGGATTGCTACTAAGGGTCAAACCCCTGCTGATAGGAATGTCCCCATCCTTGGGTTTTCTCGATGCTGAATTCTACTCCCAATTGAATAGACACTGAACTGATTAACAGAACTGGACTGATACAGATGGTATTGTTTAGCTGAGATTTACTGAGTTCACTGAGTTTCATTGACTGACAGAATGCTACTGAGATCTGAGGACTGACTGAGAGTACTGAAGTTACTGAGATTACTGGGAATACTGAGGTTACCGAGATTGCTGAGTACTGAGATCATTGAGATTATTAAACTACTGAGATTACTGAGATTTCTAGGTTTTCTTGAGTCATATGACTGACTGAGTTCTATGGATCATGGCTTGACAGAGAGTATCGTGAAAACATGACACGGCTGTAGGCACACAACTAAATTGTTGGGTAAAGTACCCCCAGGACTCGATAGCATGAAACTGACAAAGCATGACTTTCTTGAATACATGATCATATCAACAATTCATAATATAATACATTATAGAATTCACGAAGTACAAATTCTAAAGCACCACAATGGCCACACATATATGTACAATTCTTTTACTAAGACATTTCGTCAAACACTTGATATGCACGAATTTGTACATGAATGGGGATTTCATATTATCATACTAGTAGGCCATTTTTCATTGACATGGGAATTTAATCAAACACATGGTGAGCATAGTATATGTAGACAACATTACATATCAAGTAAATATCACAATTCAACTCTAATTTCACCATTCAAGGGTTTAGTCATGAATTAGAATTCAATCGATCATTATCCACATGAACAAAAGCAAACCCAACATGAAATTCATAAAAATACACACACTTGAACTTTAAAAAGAGATTCTTGGACTTCATAGATGAAACAAGTCAATAAATGAACACTATGCATACCTGGGTTGTGATTTCTTGAAGATCTGTGGAGGAAAACTTGAATTCTTGGCTTGGAATTAAGTACCTAGGGATTTTTGTTCTTTTGGATTAATCCTTGAGAGAATCCCTAATTTGTTTTTGTAAAAGAGTAATGATCTTCTGAGCGATGGTTGGGTATAATTATGGGTTAAATTGGGTGGAAAAAGACCCAAATACCCTTTGTAAAATGGCTAAAAAAATAACTGAATGGGTGTACGACGGTGGGTGCGATGGTCCATCTCATGTCCAATGGTTCGTCTTTCCTGACAGTCGTACCTTGGTAGAATGGAGTTCACTGTCTTCCTTACGATGGTCCTGAGCGACGATCCATCGCTAGCCTTATGGTACGTCAGCATGGGCCATCGCTCTTGGGCAGATGGTGGTCTCACTGGCTCACTACGATGGCATGGGAGATGATCCATCGCTAGTACGATGGTCCATCGGCCTGTGCCGTCACACCTAGGCAATTTTGATTACCCTATGTATTTCGGTCATAACTTTCTCTTTCGAGGTCAAATTTTGATAAAATTAGTATCGATGGATAGCTTATTCAATTTCTCACGTGAAAAAAATTGAAAATCTTAAAAACACCATGTGTATAAAAGGGGATTCATATTTTAAAGAAATCTTCTAAAATTCTTGGGACAAATTTCAAGCTAGAAAAAAGTACGGGGTATTACAATATTTCCCCCTTGAGAACATTCGTCCTCGAATGAGACTGAGTGAAAGGGGAGAAGATAAACTGACGTACTTACTGAACATGGATGGATGGAACATGATCTTATGACTAACATGACAGATAACTGAATATATCATACCGAACATGCATATATGATGCACGTGTAACTAATTCATAAATACTTGACTGAGTGTTCTGATGAACTGAGTTTTGCTCAAAATAAGAACACATATCTAATACGTAATTACATGATTGGACTGATAAATAAATGCATGACTGAATATGCAAGAGTACTTAGTCCCCAGTTTGTAATGGGGGTCTGAGCATGATCTGAATACCAGGTTTTAAGTAGTAATTTTAATATGGAACTGAGTGATTTCAAGAAAAATTATCATGTAAACTGAGAAGTACTGATGACCCCATCATTGTAATAGAACCATGCATGAACGAAAACCTAAGAGCATGACTAAAAACTGAGACATGACACATAAATAGAATTTCGTGAACTAAACTGAGCCCTTAAATACATGGCTCATGAATGAGATTCAAACTTGAGGATCAAATTATGAGTATACCCTATTCCAAACAAGATTTATTACATAAAAAAAGGATTGGGATATTTAAGTCATGAAAGTTTGAGGGATCGTAGCGTATCTCCCCCTTGGGAGACTGGGTCCCTCTAAGAATACTGACTTGGCTGAGCTACTAGGGAAACTGAGGTGATGCGCAAGGCACCTTGGAACTGAGTCATAAATGAACTGAGCTACTAAGACTTAGGAATGATACATGAACTGTGCTAAGTTTGTATCTACATGATTGGTTCATCTTTGAATAGTTACATTCTTTCACATGATTTTGGCTAGGGAGCATAGCTGGGGATATGGAAACCAAACTGTACGAATTTTTCTGTATAAAAAAGTTGGGTAAGAAAATCATAACCTGATTGAGATTTGGTAAAATGAGTTGAGGCCTATGAACATCATCTAAGATGAAGTAACTAAGCCTCATGCACTACAACTGAGACTACTGAAAGATTTATGAGGTGCTGAGCACGAATACATAAATATACTAACTTATATGATTAACTAAATGACTGATAGCTGAATACTGAGTCTGCAAGGCTGGTCTATACTTTGTCTGAACAGTTGAACCAAAATGGTAGATTATTATGCATAGAAGGTAATGACAGACTGGATAACATGAGGTAACTGATCATGAATGAGGAAAAACTGTATCACCTCAAGAATGAAAGGCTAGACATCTAGCATGATTTGGAAACATTATGTAAACTAAGGGACAAAAATACTACTGACTGAGTATCTGATAGCAGTAGCGTTGGTCTAGAAAGTCTGAAACTGAACTGAGTTTCAGATCTGATTATTGAACTAAAGCTGACATTATAACCAAGAATATAGCAGAGTCTGTAACTAAATCTGTAATTGAGACTCATATAGGTACCGCATGCTAGCAACTGAGGCTGATACTGATACTAAAGTACTGAATCCTAATGGCTAAGTAATTGATAACGGATAGCCATGGTCCCGTAAAACTATCTAAGTCCTTTACAGAGTATCAATTACTAAACTAATGTTGTAACTAAGGACTGAGGGACAAAACATTAACACTATAGATTCATCGAGGGATCTAAATTGAGGGTATACATGGCATAAGCTAAGTTTGGCTAATCACTAGGGATAAATATAAGTCATGTTGGCTAGATATACTGTAAAACATGACATGAGTACATAAGTCATGAGCTGCATGACCTGAGCTTGGAATTTTTGTGTTCATGGGACATTATTCATAACACTGAGTGAACTATAATTCCTTATACTAGGAACTTGAAATACATACTATTCTATGAGAAGCGTACGGATACAAGCTGTATTCATGGAACTAAAATAGGTAGCATACATAAATATCATGATGACTATAGTGCAAAACTTTGCACTAAGATATGAAAGGGTCAGGAAGCATCTTCCTTTATTGATTCTCTACACATACTGGAACAATAGCTAGAATCTAAAGGCTTGACTTTCTGACCATAAAGTTTAGATGCTATGCAAGGTTTCAAAAGAAAAGAAACTCATGAATCTGAAGAAGCATAAATATATAAATGAGAGATCTGTAACATACCAGTTGCTTCCTCAGGAGGATTTTCCTGATTCTGCTGGGACCAAAGTGCATAGAGTCTATTTGGGCGTTCCCCACCGATAACCCTAGGATTAGTGCCCTGCCATTTCAAGCAATTGAACTGAGGTGAAGAACGACCATGCTGACTTTGAGGACTGAGTTTAGGACAATCTTAGACCTTGTAACCTACTTTTCCATATTTGAAACACACATTACTCCCGGCTCTACGCACACCCTTATAATGCTTACCACACTATTTTCAAAATGGATAAGAAAATACCCTACCCTTACTACCCTGAGCCTTGGAGCCTGGTGTACTAGCTAAAGAGTGAATTGGGGCTGAATATTTCTGACACAACTGAAAATGATTACCACCCTCTCACCCTGACAGAGCAAAACTATAACTACCTGTTCTGGCCCTCTTATTTTCTCTCTTCTTCTTCTTAAGCTTCTGCTCCTACATCTATTGGGCATAGACCATAAGCTTAGATATGTCCATATCCTTAACCAACATCACAGTCTTGCACTTCTTAACTACTCTACCTGACACCCCTAACATAAACTTACTCTATCTGGATCTACTATCTGCTACTACATGGGGAGCATACCTGGCTAACTGAATAAACTTAAGGGAGTATCCTTTCACACTCATACTACCTTTTCTTAGATTGATGAACTCTAACACTTTAGCCTCCTTATGTTCTATGGGAAAGAACCTATCTAAGAAATCCATACCAAACTCTTCCCAATCTATGGGATCTACATATGTACCTCTGTCTACCTTCCACTGCATAAACCACGTATGGGCTATATCTTGTAGCTAATAGGCAGCTAACTCTACACTCTCACTGGAAGTAACTCCCATGATGTCTGTGACTTTCTAAACCTAGTCTAGGAACTCTTATGGATCCTCTTCAGACATAGAAACGGTGAATAGGGAAGGATTTATTCGGGTAAAGCCCTGAATCCTAGCTGCAGCAGAATTGGCCACTGTGCTAGCTGGAATAGTGGCTGGCCATTCATTCTGAGCTGTGACTGAACTGGCTAGAGTAGTGAATATAGTTCTAAATTTTGCATAAGAGACATGCTCATCTAGAGGATCTGGCTGGACGGGTTGTGGTGCTAACTGATTTTCATTTTCCCTTTCACTAAACCTTTTGGGAAGCATAATCAATAAACGAAGGGAAAAAGCAGATTAGACTAAGAGTTTAACTAGAGCTTATGATCACTGGCATGACATGAATACTGAATGAAGGGAAATTGTTCCTAAAATATCTCATAGCCTCCTACACATAAGTGTGGTACACAACACACCTATGTACAAGACTTTACTAGATGCGGTTTTTCAAACTTCCTAGGACACTGGTCAACCTTAGGATCTGATACCAAGTTTGTAACAACCCAAATCTGATACCCAGAATGCTACACAATTCTCATGACCCCAAAGGACCACAAGCTAATCTATGACTAATATCTTTACCTGAACACTACATAATATACTATATAAATGCAAAAATATGTACTAAAAGGCCATAAAGTTCAAACTGTAACATAATTTTTGATAAAATATAACATTCGGGTGGGGTATGAAATACCCAAAACAATTGAGATAATTAACTGAACATTATAGTCTGAAAGCCTCTAAACGATTAGAATAAGAAGTTGATGGGATATGTCCCTAACTAACTCCAATTATTAAAATAAACTAAAAATTGAAATAATAAGGTAATCACCATGTCCTCGATGGATAAGGACTCACTGTTGACTTTAACTTCTGAACTAGGATGATGCTGATGTCCTGGAGCTCGTGCTTCTAAACCTATGATATAAGACACCATAGCACAAATGTATCAGTACTTTGAATATACTGGTATGCAAGTGAGGTATGCTGAATATAAGGGGTTCATATGCATGAACAATACTAATTGACTGACTAACATGAACATAAAAATATATGCATGACTACGTGATTGTAACTGAGTCGTGGTAGGACTGAATACTGAGTTCTAATTACCGAGTCTACTGACAACATGGATTAATAATGTCTGAGTTTACTAATATTGGGGTACTAAATAACTGATAACATAACTGACTGTGTCTGATAGTCGTAAAATCTATAAAACTATCTAAGTTCTATTATTGAGACTGAGACTGAGACTGAGACTGAAACTGAGACTGTGGGAGGTAATCATCTAACCGACATGTCCCAAAACTGAACTAGTGGGATCCAACCTGTAACCTCAGTTAGAAGAGTGTCAGTATCATGCCATGGGAAATGACCACTGTGAGTAAACCCTCTCTGATTGGGAGCTCTTCCTTCAACCCCTCCTAGTAGAAAAACTCAAATGAGTTGTATTAGTAGCCCTATGCATAGTAGTATATCTCAACCTACGCTGGCTACGTAGTTTTGGAATGCAAGGATTGCTACTAAGGGTCAAACCCCTGCTGATAGGAATCCATCCTTGGGTTCGCTCAGTGCTGAATCCTACTCCTAAATGAATAGACACTGAACTGATTAACCAAACTGGACTGATACAAATGTTATTATTTAGCTGAGCTGAACTGAGTTCACTAAGTTTCATTGACTGGCAAAATACTACTGAAATCTGAGGACTGACTGAGAGTACTGAAGTTACTCAGATTAATGGGAATACTGAGGTTACCTAGATAACTAAGTATTGAGATCACTGAGACTACTCAACTACTGAGATTACTGAGATTTCTGGGTTTTCCTGAGTCACATTACCGACTGAGTTATATGGATCATGGCTTGACTGTGAGTATTGTGAAAACATGACATGGCTCTAGGCACACAGCTAACTTGCCTGGTATAAGTACCCCAAGACTTGATAGCATGAAACTGACAAAGCATGACTTTCTTGAATACATAATCACATCAACAATTCATAATACAATACGTTGTATAATTCATGAAGTAAAAGTTCTAAAGCACCACAATGGCCACACATATATGCATAATTCATTGACTAAGATATTTCATCAAACACTTGACATGCGTGAACTTGTACATGAATTGGGATTTCATATTATCATACTAGTAGGCCATTTTTCATTGACATAGGCATTTAATCAAACACATGTTGAGCATAGCATATGTAGACAACATTACACAACAAGTAAATATCATGATTCAACTCTAATTTTACCATTCAAGGGTTTAGTCATGTATTAGAATTCAATCAATCATTTTTAACATGAACAAAAGCAAACCCAACATGAAATTCATAATAATCCACACACTTAAACTTTGGAAAGAGATTCTTGGGCTTCATGGATGAAAGGAGTCCATGATGAATACTATGCATACCTGGGTTGTGATTTCTTGAAAATCTGTGGAGGAAAACTTGAATTCTTGGCTTGGAATTAAGAACCTAGGGTTTCTTGTTCTTGGGGATTAATCCTTGAGAGAAACCCTAATTTGTTCTTGTAAAAGAATAATGATCTTCTGAGCTATGGTCGGGTATTATTTGGGGTTAAATCAGGTGGAAAAATACCCAATACTCTTTTTAAAATGGCTAAAAAGATAACTGAATGGGTGTACAACAATGGGTGCGATGGTCCGTCGCATGTCCGACAGTCCGTTGGTCTTGACCATCGTACCTGGGCAGAATGGGGTTCACCATTTCCCTTGCGATGGTCCTGAGCGATGGTTCGTCACTCCTGGGCAGAAGTTGGTCTCACTGCCTTGCTGCAATAGCGTGGGCGATGGTTCATCGCTAATCCGACAGTCCGTCGGCTTGTGCCGTCGCACCTGATGGTTTTGACTGCCTTCTGTATTTCGGCCATAACTTGCTCTTTCGAGGTCGAATTTTTATGAAATTGATATCAATGGAAAGATTATTCAATTTCACACGTGACAAAAAGTGAAAATCTTAAAGAAAGCTTCTAACATTCTTGAGACAAATTTCAAGTTAGGAAAAAGTACGGGGTAGTACACGAATGGACTGCACCAGCATCTTTAGAATATCAATTTTATTCAAGGTATATCTTTAGTTTGGGTCCCGGTGCACCCAAGCTTATTTTGACCTATTGGTCGAAATGTTGGAAAATTAAAAATATGGGTGTGGGACCCATATTTGATCGAAAAGACCTCGGATGAAAAATCCAACATTTCGAGCAGATCCTAAATATCTATTTTATAGTGGTAGCATATTTGTTGTGATTTTATGACTTTTAAAACTTATTTCTACCCTCAGTTTGGAAAATTGTGATTTCGAGTTTTAGGGGTCAACATTATGAAAAAGATATTTTTAAAAAAATTTGATATCGCCTTCGTATCTGAAACATCAAATTTAGTTTGGTTGCATAGTTGTCTTGCATATATTAGACTCCTAATGAATCCACACCCCGACGAAGTTCGTTTGGACTTAAAAAATCTGCAATAGTGCAGTTTTTCTGCTATAAATAGTAGTTTTTTCCTTTTTGGCTTATTTTGTTCATTTTTCATTTTGCCTCTTGAGTAGTTCAACCCTAAAATTGAGTGGGATCTTAAAAGTAATGTTTGTGGGAGCTTGGAAAGCAAGATTAACATCTATTTCTTAGTTTTATTATGGATTTAAGGTAGAAATTAGCTTTTTGTTAGTGATTTCTTGATTAATTTTTGAAAACCCCCAAAATTTTAGGGCTTGATTTTTAAACTCAAATTTCACTTCTTTTCACTTGAATAATATTTTTATCTCATAATTACCATTTTTTTATAATTTAACTATCAAAACAACTTCGATTACTGATTTTAACCTGAATTTCAAAGATTTTACCTAGTAAAGCTAAAAAAAACTATTTTCTTCGATTTGAACCTCGTTTTTGTCTCGATTAAACTTGAGTTTTCATTTGTAGGTTTTTAAAAATATGGAAACATATTTTTAAAGTAAAATTTTGATTTTGCCCTTCCTTTTTAGGGAAACTCATTTTCGGGGGTCCGTTTTGATTCCGAATAAAAAGTTGTCAATATGGATGTCCCTGGTTTTATTTTGACTCATCCATATTTAATATTTTTAGTAGAGTTCAGAATTGTTTGTGAATAGTAAGGTTGTGGGTTCAAAGTGTAGCGGACCGATTTCGGTTTTTGAGTTAGGTTGTCGCTTAACTCTTTAGAATGGGCTGGGTAGTAAATGATGGTACAAAATGCATATTAAGAGTGAGAACTAATCATGAAAAATATCTATCTATATTTTGGGCTCATGTTGGATCCTACATGTGATGTAGTTGTCAAAATTGAGATATTATGTGATGTGTATGACTGTGTGGGGTCATATGTGATATTGATAGACTTGAATGCATGTGAATAATTATATTTTGTTGTTTAAATATCTAATGTGGAACCGTTGGTATATTGTGATACATTCATGCTTGTTGGTATATGAGACATGTGGAAATTCATGTGAGATGAAAATAATGAGTGAATATTGGGTTACATGGTTGTGAAAATGTATCATTATGATTGTTTGTGAAAATAAATAATTATTGTTGATTGTGAAAATATATCATGTGGTTGATTTTGAAAATACTCATTATGATTAGTTGTGAACATTACATCTCATATCATACTCATTCATGAAACATTGGTACTGCCGTGGAAACACTTGAGTAACACTGGAAATAACTTTTTATAACCCTCACTGAGGGATATGTCGAGGAGGAGATATTATAACACCTTACAAAATCCTTTCCGAGGGATGTACCAAAAAGGAAATACTAGATATGTAGATCGTATACGAGTTGGTGAACCCTCTATGGGCCTTGCATTGGGAAGCTTGCCTTTGTAGGTATATATGGGGATTGTGCGATAATCCCTAAGGTTATGCAATGATTTCTTATATCATCATAATAATAATCATCATATACATTGTACTTACTTTATTGTGTTTATATTATGTTGTATTGCAATATTGACTTGCCATTTATGTAATTGTCTTATCTTTTTTTACTTATATTTGATGATCTTATATAGAAATATTCCTCCTTGCTCTACTTATATATGATATAATGCATACTTGTGTTCTATCTGGTCATGATGTTGTAATATATATGATATATTAGAACTGTTAGTGCAAATGGTATGGGCTATCGTTGTGGGATATTTTCTTATTACAGGCGACGTGCCCTTAGTGTATATATTGAATGCTTTATTTACTACTTTGCTTGGTCGGCCTATGATACCTACTGAGTACAAGTGGACCGTACTAATACCTACTACACCCTTTCTGTGCAGGTCCTAGCTCGAGTGCACCTCAGCTTGTTGACTCAGGCAATTGTTGAAGCTTCCAAGGCAGTGGTTGGATATTTATGCGTCCAGAGTTCATCTGTATCTTTCTATAGTATTTATGTCTTTATTAGTATTCAGAGACAAATATTATCCCCTTATAGTTACTTTTGTGATGTATTTGACTACTGGATTGTATTAGTAGTTCTCACACTATTGACACCTGGTTTTAGACGTGATTGGTATTTTGGATAAATTCTTTCTGCATTGTTATGATTACTTATATGGTTTGAATTTTTTCTAGAAGCCTTACCTTCTGATATTTCTATCTTTTTCTCTTTTTGTATAAGTTTGGGTGATAGGCTTACTTGTCAAGGTACGCAGTGAAAAGTGCCATCATGACCCTCATTTTTGGGTTATGACAAATTGGTAGCAAAGCAGTAAGGTTTCATTGGTCTCAAACATGTAAGAACAGTATATCTAATAGAGTCTCATTGGATTGGTACGTAGATGTCCATATCTATCTTTGAGAGTATAGAGGACGTTTTCAAGAAACGTCCCATATTTTATTCTTTATCTTGCAAAGTTCTTTCATACCTCGTGTTCTAAGTTATGTTTTACTCTTTTTGTGCCGATGGTATGGCTTATACTACTATCAGTTGAGAGATGCTATGAGATATTGGTGGGTATTATTTGTCGATTATAGGCTTGTTGATGCTCCTGAGTTTTCATGGGTTTAGTTTACTTATGCCTTTATGGAGAGATTCGTGCCTTAAGATTGAGGGATCATATGTAGGATGAGTCTGATCATTCGGTGTAGGGCTCTATAATAGTTGCAGAGTATGAGGCACACTTTTATGACCTATCTAGATATTCCTATGGTAGTATTTCTACAATATCTGAGAAGATTCAAAAGTATGTGAAGGGTCTAGATGTCTCTTGATATGAGCCAAATGAACATTATAGATTTTGTTGATATCATTAGAATCCAATACATAAGGATAAAGCTTTGGTCACATTGTGGGCACAAAAACATGCACGGAGGACCCATTTGGAAACTCAATAGAGCAATTCCATGTTTGGAAAGATGCTTGGTGATACAAGCACAAAGAGTTTAAGGCAATCACAAGGATCCAAGGTTGATAATTGCAAATCCTTCAAGGCTTGTTCATAAAGATGGACGTGTGTAAAGGTGTTATGAGTCCAACCAAGGGATTTCACATGTTGAAGCTTAAAGAACCCGAGGCTTGAAGTGTTAAATGAGAAGATTTGGAGTGCTCATTGCATTAAGGGTATTTTAGTAATTCGACCCATTATGTAGTAGACTATAAATAGCCATTAGTTAGGTCATTTTTTAATTATCTTATTTTGACTACGGAACGAACATTTATCTTGTGAGAGAGTGTAGTGTAAGTAGGACAAGTATGGAATCACTTGTGTTAAAATATGGCTTAGAAATGGGGGTTCTTGAGGTGAATTGATTTCCCTCCTAGATTCACATAAGAAGTTGGTGTTTGTTTTTACGAGTCTTAAGGGTCTTTTCGTTTGACACAGATGTTGGTTCTTATTTCTTTGTAATCTGTTATGTCAACTTATCTATCTTTAATTTCATACATCTTGCGGTTTTAGCTTAATCTGTTATGTCAACTTATCTATCTTTAAAATTTCATACATCTTGTAGTTTTAGCTTCTTTAGATATATTTCTATCTTTCGATTCTAGATCTGTATTATTTGGTATCAAAGACGATCTTGATTTCGTTTCTAAGAGATCAATCTTGGGTTTGTTATGTAGAAAATGAAAAAAAGTGTCCAAAAACCAAAAATCATAAAAAAATAAATTATTTCATGTTTTTACCCTTGGCTGAAATTTTGAGACTTGGTTTTTGTGTCTTTTATGTGTTTCTAGTGTTAGATTCTTGTTCCCTAATACTATTAGAGTCTAGAGATCAAAAATCATAAAAAAAAAAGTATCAAAACCGAAAATCCCCAAATAAAAATACCATTCTCGGTTTTTTACCCAAGGTCAAAATTTGTATTTTTGATTTTGTGTTTTTCTTGTAGTTTTAGTGTTAGATTTGTGTTCTCTAACACTATAGGACTCTAGGGTTCGAATTTGAGCTTATTCCGTGTTGAGACTCATCCACAATTGTTGAGCTTGAAAAATTGAAAGTGGGATCTCAAATTTGGAAGGTTGTGCTGAGGTTTTTGGAGTTGAAAACGTGATAGTGATGTTTGGATTGTCAACGTGTGCTCGTTAATTCAAAAATCAACAAATTCTGAGGTCATTTGCTTGAGGGTCAACTTTGAATGTTCTTGGTTTCTTCATAATTTTCATATATTGTTGATGAAAAACATCCAAGAAGTTAGAGTTTGATCCAAAAAAGAAGTGAGAGAGGGTGTGATACTTATTTTTATCAAAGCATATTCCTAGAATATTCCAAGTCATCAAAAGAAAGAAAGGGTCGAAAAGCATAAAAAAAGGAATATTCTTAGAGAAAAAGACAAGGGAAAGTACAAGGAGGGGACCATAAGAAATTCATACTCTTTTGAGCTTGAAACAACAATTAAAGGGTCTAGTTCTCTGTGTTTCTTCATCAAAGGTTGATTACGACACTCCCAAGTGGAAGATTGAATGAAATTTAAATTGAAAAAAAAGTCAACTACAAAACATGAGCAACTTTGACTAAGGCAGCCACGTCTCCTAAGCACAAATTTGGAATTCTTGGTTTATTTCTTTGATTCTCTGATTTCTTATCTTTATTCTATTGCTAATTAACAACTAGTAATCACCTACTTAGTTATGAATTAGTTTAGAATTTATTTTGTTTCGTGTCTTCATTCTTTGTGTGCTTTTTTTATTTTTGATTCGTTGTAGTTTCATGGATCAAGTCTGGATGAGATTTTTTTGAGTCTTCAAATGAAAATCTATTCCAGGCAAGATTAGAAATCATCCCTTAACTCCTCATGAAATACAAGCCAACATTCAACACTTGTGAAGCCAAGTGTGAGGTAACCAAAGGTGTAAGAGTATTGTGAGGATACTTTTGAACTAACAAGTTTTTTATTTTTGTGATTGTTTTTCTTAGGCACATAACAATGGAAGAATAAACATCTCAAACCGTGGAAAACAATCCTACTAATACTATTTTGACCTCTCTTAAAGCTATAAACCATAGCCTTGCAAGGCTTGAAATAGATTTGTCATCGGTGAAAGGGGATATAGCATCAATAAATGGGGATATGACTACTTTAAATGAAAGGTTGGGTCACATAGAAGGTCAAAAGAAATCCAATCACTTAACTCATGAAAACTACCATGCTTTCTCAAGTGATGAAGAGATGATTCAAGGGAGAAGTCTTGACAAACCTCCTTGTAATAAGAGCTTCCCAAAGTGGCAAGTGGGTTGACATGATACACAACAAGGAGAAATCTATACCTCAGGTGATATACAAGGTAACAATTCTATCTCCACAGTACTCCTACAAATATAGAATATTGTGACGTGGCTAGTAGTAGCCTAGTGGATATAGTTGGTGGTTTTTCTAAAGGAGAATTGCATGATCTTCCCTTTGTGATACTCTTGGTATTGCTAGGTTGCATGAAGATCAAATTCTTGTTGTACATATGCAAGAACTTGTAACTTGAATGAGGTCCCATTACTAAGTGATAAGAGTATTCACATATTAGTTGACCTTTATGGAAACCAAGGTGAGTCTTAGTTGGCATGCGAGTTGCCAAAATCTAGTGAAGGTGTTAATGATGATCAACTTGCTTATAAGTGTAGTCCACTACTTGAGAATGTTTATGGTGCTCTTTATGAGTCACAAGTTAGTGATGGTGTTGATAGAATTGATCATAAGAATGGAGATTATTCTTTGAGCCTATCATGTGCTGAAAACCTTATTCTTAGTTTTGCTCATAGCATTCATAAAAATAAAAATTATGTGAAGAATGGCATGTATTTTTTTGAGAGTGAACTTGTAGGTTTCAACTCCTTACCTTGAATAGTAATCCTCTCTTAAAGAAAGATGTTTTGTGTGAAATTAGTGAGATCACTCCTTGCATGACACCTAATGATATAAAATATGATGTGCTTAAAAAGAAAAGGCGGCATGCCTAAGATTCACTTGTTATCGTATTTGTTTAAATCCATTAAGAATATAGGATTGAGTGAAGATTATTTCAACCATCCAATTCTTGATAGTGATCTCCTACATTTGGAAAAGAATGATCAATTGGGTTATGATGACCTTGATTTGCTTGAATGTTTAAGAAACCTAATAAGTGATTGTTCTTTTGAAAATGAATTTGATTGTGATCCTTGGTCTGACACCTCACCTTTGTTTGATAAATATATGGATAAATTTATTGATTCTTTTGATAACTTGAGTTGTGATCCCTTTGATGTTCATGGTGGTTTGTGTCTACTTGAGGATTGACTCTTTGAAAGAGAAGGTGATATTTGCATAGAAATTTTCTCAACTTTTTCTTGGTGTGTTTCCTATGTTGAGCATACTCATGGTGATGAACTTGAAACTAATGAGTAAATGCATGAGGACACTATAGTTTAAGTTGACTTGTGTGATACCTTTCTCTACCTTTTTTTGCTCATGATATTACTAAAGCTAGTATAGAGGGTATGCGTAATTTTTGGGTTGTCTCCATAGGGGAAAGTGAGAAGAGCCAAAACTTATGTCCTTGCCTACTTCTCTCATTTGACCCTGGTAACTCTTTAGGATATGGAGATTGTTATACATCCAACTTGATGCTTGGTCAAGATAAAAAACAACATTTGATTGTGAGTTGGTATCCTTCCTTATGATGAAAATTCCTTCTTGGGGATTTAGAATCCACTTGATAGATCCATGTTATGCATGAGAGGTATTTCCAACAAAGTTAAGTTTTCACTAAAGAAGAAGAGTAATAAAAGGCTCCAAGGGAGTTTACCCTTGAGTGTTTCCATTCATGACCAAGGTATCACTACTTGTAGGTCAAAAAGAGAATTACCGTATGAAAACACTTTACATGAATTCCATTCATGTAACACCCTTCTTTGTGATATTGTGGTGATGAGAGCTCCCTTTCTCAAAGGCAGCTACATGATTGATGTCCCTAGGAAAATTATGTCATTGACTCTTTGGGTTATTATTTATGTACTTGCATCCATATTTGACACACTTGAGCTTAAGTTTTGTGGACCACAACTTGTGGATGTCAAGTTGAATTTTTGTTTGTGGAAGAGTCCAAGGATGTTAAAGTCTTCTTATAACCTTCATAGGGTTGGATAACTTGAAGTATCTTATGGAACTCTTGGAAGCATGCTTGACATCATTAGTAGAGGGATACAAAGTTCTTGGGAGAACAACTTGTCTTGTAATGGTTTGTTGCATAGTAGGCTCTCTGATCTCCCTAATTGCATGGCTCCATTGATGAAATTTCTTCCCTCGGGATGTTGTTTGAAAAGAAGAGGTCCCTGTGCTTGCAATGTCTCTCTCTCTTTGTATGTTCCTATTTGTGAATACATCTTTGATTATAATAGTATCTTTTGTACCTTTCTCTATTACCTTTATGCATATGATGATATTCATAATATTATTAAATCTACATCCTACGTTGGCATGAATTTCCTAAAAGAAAGAATCATGGGATGCCTAAAAGAATTGACTCCATCCTTGAGTGCATTGTGTGCTAAAACTTTTGTGGACAATGGCATCCCTTTTGATAATAGTACTTTGGAGGAGACTTCCATGTTCAATTTCTTTCTATACTACCTTTTTGCTTATGATGATGTCCATGCTGGTCTTGGATTTACCTTATTTGGAGGTAAGACGTGTCTTGAGTGGTTCATTTGGTTGAGCAATAATGCTACAAGGATCACTCATATCCTTAAGCCCGTAAAACCCTTGTGGATGTGTGAACCATTGGTTCCACCACTCTTGGTGTGATCTACTAGAGAAGTGATAAAAAAATTGTGTCTTATGGCTTTTAAGAGGAAGGTATTCTTACCTTTGGAGATTGTTGATGCCATTATGACCTTTGTAGTTTCATTATCTCTTTGTTTTTTTACCATAGTCATTTCTTTTGTGACATTTGTACTAAGCTTTTCATAATTAAAAAAACGGATTCCTGGTTATATTTCAAGTATGTACCACCTCGGCATGATGATGTTATGTATTGTACTAACTAAGAAGGATATTGTGCTTGTTTGTCCTTTCTTTGGTCTTGTAAGGTTTTGATTCGAGGTTGAATCTTTTGAAAGAAGGGGAGGATGGTACAAGCCAAATGGCTATCATAGTTTTTATTGACATCCTTCGAGGCTAATACATGAAGGATAAAGCTTTGGTCATATTGAGTGCACAAGAACATGCATGGAGGACCTGTTTTGAGCACTCAATGGAGAAATTTCATGTTTGGAAGGTTGCTTGGTGATACGGGCACAAAGAGTTCAAGGCCGATCAGAAGGAGCAATGCTCGAGAATTGCAAATCCTTCAAGGCTTGTTTGTGAAGATGGACGTGTGTGAAGGTGTTATGAGTCCAACCAAGGGATTTCACATATTAAAGCTTGAAGAACCTATGGCTTGAAGTGTTAAAGGGGCAACTTTGAAGTGTTCATTTCATTAAGGGTTTTTTAGTAATTCCACCCATTATGTAGTAGACTATAAATAGCCATTAGTTAGGTCATTTTCTAATTAGCTTATTTTGCATATGGAATAAACATTTCTCTTATGAGAGAGTGTAGTGTAACTAGGGCAAGTGTGGAATCACTTGTGTTGAAACTTGTCTTTAGAAACGGGGGTTCTTTAGGAAAATTGATTTCCCTTTTGGGTTCATGTAAGAAGTTGGTGTTTGTTTTTACAAGTTTTAGGGGTCTTTGCGTTTGATACACACATTGGTTCTTCTGTCTTCGTAATCTCTTATGTTAACTTATCTATCTTTAATTTCTTGCATCTTGCGGTTTTAGCTTCTTTAGGTAGATTTCTATTTTTCGATTCTAGATCCATATTATTTGATATTAGTGTCGAGCCTCATTTCATTCCTACGAGATCAATCTTTGATTTGTTATCTAGAATATCAACCAAAAAAGCAAAAACCGAAAATCACAAAAAAAAAAAAAAAAATTTTGTCCCGTTTTTACCCTTTTGAGTTGCATCACATACATTACATTCAGATTTTGTAGCTCCATGAGATATAGTCACTTTAGGGTTGTTTTGGCAGATTTCATACTTTATATTAATAATTTTGCACTTTTTATATGTTTAGACCATTAATATGTGAGCATGATAGCGGCAAATTTACGTACAACATATGGGCCTGTAAATCCGTGGTCTCTCCGTGTATATATATATATATATATATATATATATATATATATATATATGTATTTCAATAATTGGTATCATATAAGATTTTGACACCCATGATACGAGAAGGTTAAAGGCTGTACTTGGTTGAATGTTGAGTTATTTATCTTAATAACTTGGCATAAATTTCCACAAAATGTATTTTTTCTTTTTTTAGTGGTGCACCCATGTTTTAGAAATCATACATTCACTCTGGTGCAATACGTGTCACAACTATCAATAGGAACTTGGGAAAACGCAGAAACTGAGATATGGAGAATTATTAGAAAGATTCTCGATGAAGATAAATTTAGTCAGTGCAAAATATACATTGCATCACATGTGACGACATAAAGAACAGAATTTTCTGCTTGTGAGAATGAAGAGAATGAAAGCTAATACAAAATGGGCTTTGTATCATAACAAAATATATATAGTCTAGGGTAAGCTTATTCCATAGCTCAAATTACACAAATATGTTAATGTCGAAGATTTTACCACCTCTAAATTTATCTACTCTAAAATTTATCCACTTGTGTAGTGTTCTCGCTTTCCGTTGGAATTGAAGTCAAGCTATCCTTGTACAGTAAAACTCTGAAACTTTTAGGACAACAATGAAAACTGAATTGCTTGACCACATTGGAAATAAGATTATAGGACATTAAACATCCACTTCTACTTTGAAAAAGAAGCAAATAACCCTTCCAAACTGCTAATGGGAATACAATAAGAAGACCGCTAATAGTGTATTTCTTAATCCAAGACTCATATTTATTGTAATCCTTCATTATCCAAATGTTTATCAAATCCTTTTCAACAGAAATCACGGGCTCCCGATATGGGTGATAAATCAATGTTAGAGAGTCATGTAATATCACGAGTCTGCAACTCGGTTCATTAATTAAATGACAAGTTTCCGGAATTTCTAAACTGTAAGAAATTTCGGTGCTCATTTCAAAACAAAGAATTACGTATGCATCTATGTCTAGGGATGCGACCCAATGACACACTCCCCTATAAAACATCTGAGAACAAGAGACACAACAAAAGGTTGTTAGCAGTTGTGCTACTGTGTGATCTAATTCTCTCCAACAATCAACGCTCAAATCATAGATATCAACTTTTCTCTCCATCTCTTGTGGATAATCATCATTATCTACCATATATATTATCGAAATTTTGACAACCTTATAGTTATTTGCAATGGAGTCGAAGCCAAAACCGACGGCTTGGATGGAACGGTAGAAATCTCCTTGACAACAAAAAGGGTTGGGTGGGAGATTTCTATAATTTCTGGTAGAAGGGTTCATTAAAAAGGTGGTAACCGAGTCCATCAAAGCAATCAAACCATGACAAGGACCAATGAGTTGGTCATTGTCAAAATTATAAGGAGAGGACAAATAAGTAGCATCTAGATCATGAGAAATTGGGTTAAGATAATCATTATCTTCATCGCCAGAAAGAAAAGACAAGATAGTTTTGTACCTATTATTTTCTTGTCCTAAGCAACGCTTGATGAGAATGAACTCATCTTTGGAAGTTGTTGTGAGGTAGAGATAAAGATTGACAAAGGTGGAGGATTGAATGAGAGCGTAAAAAGTTTTTGAGATACAATTGAATCGCATGAGGGATTTCACCGCAAGTCTCAAAAGTATACAAATTAGCACATCTTCGGACAACTTCGTCATAATTCCATCCGCAATTAATTATTTTACATTCTTATATGTGAAATGCACTTGGATTATTCTATGTGGAATACGTGCCGTTTCACCTCATTGCAACTGGATTTACCATCTCAACTGAATTGTATCAAAAGCTTACTTTATTCAATCCCAGATCCATAATGAACTAATTATCCATCTTGTGTTTTGTGGTTTTAACAGTGTCCTTTGGCAATATATCTATTTATATCAATGATTCTATTCAAGTTAAATTACTATCCATCCTAATTATTTGTCGTAATGACATATTATTATATTTTAAAAGACAAAAAACACGGACGCCTCTTTGAAAATAGCTACTTCAATTCTGCCAACAGATGCCCTGAAGAGTTGACACCGTTTTAGTCGAGAGGTTAGTATAATATGTGATCCTGTGTTTGCTTCTTCCCATCTCTTACCCACATCAACCTTTCAAATTATATGTTCCACATTTTTGTTATTTGCATTCTCTCTCTCTCCTTCCCCAAACATATTTTCAGTTTTGTATGTCTCCAATAATTAGGTCAGCTTCTCAAATTATATTAAAAATAAAGATTTAATCCGGGTTAGAGTGATGTATTTGCTTTAACAATCAAACAATACGATGTATTTGCTTTATCATAACTACAATATTGATTGTTTTTCTTTATTATGGTATAGTCACTTTTGCCTTCTTTTGAGAAAAATTGTAGTTCCTCAATTGCACTAAAAGTAGAAAAGATTTCAAGTTTATGTGTGAGTTTGTATGAGAAAGTACTTTGAGAAAAATGTTTTTTCAGGGGAAAGTAATCTTCAAATGTTTAGTATGATGGAAGCTAATTCTAATGATAATTATTTTATAGCAAAAGAAGAAAAAAGATTACAGAAGTAAACAATAAAAAATGAATTGTAATTTATTACTTATGTGCAATTTTTTGATGCGTTATTTGCAAGTCGAAGGTCGAAACTATGACTAGATTCTCTAATAGATTTGCTTCTCACCAAAAGTATTTTTGTGAAAAAAAATACTTTTAAAGATAAAAAGATTGCAGAGGGTGCGAATAGTGTGGGTAACTTAACATAGCTCTTGAAATGCTATGTTTTTTATGTAGTCAAGTAGATTCTTTTTCATAAGTATTTCTGTTAATCTTATTTGCTTCATATCTTTTCTCCAATATTCTAAGTATTCGTAGTTTATCATTATATCCTATAGTAGTTGTTATTTTACAAATTTCTGTGTAATAACTTATTCTAATCGTACTATATCTAATATGTGATTCTATGTTATCTATGTGATTCATTAACATTTGTTGTTCATGTATAATATTATATAAACTATCATTTGTATCAGCTTTTTCTAAGGTTAATTTTGTTCTAAATAATCTTTCTTCTAATTACCTATTTTCTCTTTTAAGCTGATTCCTGTAATTAATTTTTTCATATAGCCAACTTTGTTTTTCTCTAACTCTTCTAATATATTCTATCATTTTTTAATCTGTATAATATCCATCTGAATAATAACTATCTAAATATGAGCAGTAGCTCTCATTGTATAAGTGTAAGTTTTCTATAGAACTTAATAACCCTTCATTAAAATGAAATACCTTTTCATATATAATTTTTCTTATATCTACTATTTCTGTATCCTTAAGTATATACAAAACAAGTATTTTAAATTTATCTATCATTTCATCAGATAAGTAAATAGTCATTCTTTATATGATGCTATTTTCAAAATATTCCCTCCAATCATATACATAACAAAATATGGTCATCTTAGATCACTATATACTAGATTATTCTTAAATAACATATTTTTCGGTCACTATTAGCATGGTAATCTGGATACTTTTTCCCTAAACAGCGCCTCTACTCTGGTTACTCCCTATTATGGCTTCTTTGTCTCACCGATTTCACCTTTAGGATGGCATAATTCTTGAAAATTTTTCTCCTTTTCCACTTTGCTAATAAACTTCTTAACATGCTATTCTTTGAATAATTCTACTATAAAGTAACTAATATGAGCTTATTTTATTATATCATGATTGTCAGGATTTTATGAATTTAGCTATTCATAATTATAAATGAAAATACTTGTCCTGGTAGATTTGATAAATCTGTGTTTTGCTCATCCATAGCTTTTCCTTAGAAATATACCTATTTTTTATTAAATATTCAAAAGTTTTTGTGTACAAGAGAGAAGGCTTGCTTTCAACACATGAAAGTCTTAGCTTAGATTGTCGTATGGCTTACATATTTATAATCCTAAAAGATGAAAACGCGTAAACTATTTACACTATTTCTAACTATACATCTGTCAAAAAAGCAAAAGACTAACAATGGTCCTAACTTTACATTTGTCAAAAAAGTGAAAAACAAATTATGGCAAGTGCCAAAGAAAATAAGAAAAGTCAAAAATGGTAAAAACTTATAATGTTACACAATTATTTACGTATCTTAAGTCAAAAAGACTATTCATATGTCATTGTTATGTCATTTTCATAGCTTGTTTCTTTGTTCTTTTTTATTTCTTCATTGCTCTGTTGCTATCTTTCTATCTTCTAACTGGCGTCCTTATCTTCTTTTATTCTAGTTGAACTTCAGGGATCACATTATTTTCTTCATGGAATTTTGAGCATTGGGGGTCTGGATATTTGTGTCCTATTAATTTGCAATATCTGATTAATAATTCTTCTGAAATAAATTCCTTTTTAATTGTCCTTGTAGATTTTTTTTCTGGATTGAGCAACGTCATAATCCATTGTTTAACTTCTTCCATATCAGACTGTCGTAGCTCCCTTAAATTTGAATAGATCATTAATAGGTCTCTCGAATAGTAGCTCCATATGGGATTTCCATTGAGATAATTGTTTGCTAGTTCTTGAATAATTGTAGCT
>NW_025854891.1:0-3344 GCF_002878395.1 Capsicum annuum
GTGTATAGGCAGATCCAGATTCAGCCAGCAGTAGATTTAGCAGTGAGTCCTCATCATTCGAGGATATTCTTTTATTTCCTTTTATCAATAGACCTATTATTTCAGTAGATGAAGCTAGTTGGGGGATTGTCCCATCAACTCTACTTTCAGACAGTTACAGTTAGAGGCTTTTCAGACTAGTTTTCAGATAATATTCAGTTTTATTAATTATTATTTCAGTTTGATAATTTCAGTAATATTTTAGATGTTTGAACGTTATGGAATTTTAGCCTATTTTTTGCATTTATTACAATATTTTTATTTAGTGCTCATAACAGATATCAGACATGGGTTAGCTTGTGGTCCTTCGGCATCGTAAGCACCGGATAGCATTCGGGGTACAGAATGGGGGTGTTACACAATCTGAAAACATAAATACAAGTTACCAAGTTAGGAAGTAACCTTATTCTAAGGATTACTTGCGTTATCTATGTCTAACATCCTCAACTAAGTCCACAAGACGTAACACGAGTTTAGGTCTAAGTGAACCGAACAATCCAACTTCTAATCCTTAATTTCCATAATTAGGCATACAATGTTCCAAACGAGGATAAGTATCTAGTCCAACTTCTCGATGTCAAGTAAGCCATATTCAAACCTAAGATATCAACTTCGACTACAAACAAGAATACTTAAGTCAGCTCTACCTAACTCTCGATTTCAAGACTACCACACTAGCACAATAAGGTTAAATATACAAATCATGCTTACAAATGATAAAACTACATTCCAAACATGCATCATATCATAACCATGCTACAACTATTCTATACTAGAGAAAGAAGGCAATAGATTCAAAAGGGTTATAAACTGTCATCTTATGGGTCCAAAACCCTCATCTAATCCCCAAACATCAACAATCGAGGACAGATTATCCTAATCATAATCAAGCCTAACATCCATATTAACACGCAATATATATATATATGTATGTATATATATCACATATCATATATGAAGAAAAGTGGACAGAAGCCTACCTCAAGGCCATACCGCAAAACCTTACTTCATGAACCACATGCTCATCTTCACTTTATAATCCCCAAAATTCCATCACACTATTAAAATAATAATCTACACATCAATACAAGTCTAGTGATACCCATATTGCATCATTGTGATTTGGGTCAAAAAATGACACCAAAACCCCAAGTGGGTCCCACATATGAAAAATGCATTTCCTAGTCCAACCCAATGTTTAAACATGAACAAGGAAGCATAACCCTCAAGAAATGGGTGAAACTTAAGAATATTTTTGGCTAAAATTAAGCCTTAAGCTAAATTGGGGTTTTGGGTTTAAACTAGGAAATTCAAGCATGAATTCAAAGGGTTTTTGCCTTAAATTTGAAGATAATTATGATACAAAATGATAATTAAGCTCCAAAGTAACCCACCATGACCAATTTGTTATTAGGACACCATTTTAGGGTTTTAAACTCTCAAATGGAGGAAGCAAATTATCAATTTTTAGCCAAAATAGATATTTAAAGAATTAACCCCATTTTGATTTGTGAAATCGCACACCCATACATAGCCGTGATCGTGACTATTGCAATTGCATTAAGGCCTCCACGATCACGGTCTTGGCTGCACCAGATGACATCTGAAACTTGGAATTTTGACCAATGCCTCGGGATGCATCTGGAGTCTAATTTTTGCAAAAAAAATATGTAACCGCACTAAATTTGACATTTTGGATACGTTGGTGAAGTTGAATTTCAATCTAAAGTTGTTTGACCAAATGTGGGTCCCACACTCATTCTTTCTAATTTTTAAATTTTTGACCAATAGGTCAAAGTGAGCTCGGGTACAGTGGGACCTGAACTAAAGGTCTCCCTAGACTAAAATCAATATTCTGGATCTGTTGGCATAGTCAAAGTTCACATCCGAGATTGTTTCACTGATGTATTTGCCCAACGGCTAGTTGGTACCAGCAAAACCTTCTAAACAAGGAATTGACATTAAAAATCAAACGAACTACCCAACAATCGAACCGTCGATCCCAACAAGTTATAACTGACTTGGGACAGCTATGAAAAAGCTCAAATAGTGAAGGTAAGAACAAATATGGAAAATGAACGATTTATAGGATCTTACAATTGGCTATAATTTGTCGCTTTGGTAAAAAATCATTTGAAATGAAGGGAAGAAAGAAGGACGATCGTACCTCTTAGTGACAAGATTTATGAATACTTACTTCTTAGATGATGTAATATCAAGGTAATATGTTCTGACTTTAGTCTGCTATAAATTTTTGTGCTTTTCTGATTATATTTCTGAAATGCCTTACTTCTTGGTATTGTTTTTTTTTTTTTTAAATTTTATGGTACTCTGAGGAATATAAATTTCTCCAGCATATGAGGAGATTAGCTCTAGGGTTGATGTTGAAAGACAGAAGAAATCAAATAAAAGTCTGATCTTATTTTTCAGCTTAGTTCTTAATTTTCTTTTGTTCTTTGTGATCAAGAAACAAGTTCATTGTACTGTTTAGTTTTTGCATTTAGTTAGATGACCCTCAAGTTTGCGTCTTGATTTTTTAGAGTGGTCCTTAGGTAAGATGATATTGGCAATATTTTTTTTTCACGTGATCACCCCGATTAGAAAATCATGTTTGCTGGAGTAGGTGAAGAAGAGGTCATGTGCATTGATATTCATTATAACTATTATTTTGTCGGACTCTTCAGAAAAATCATCAAATGAGTGTTAGATTCTCCAAAAATATATTATTTTTAGAGAATTCGATACGGGTGTGATATCAAAAGTAAAGATTCCACACATTTCAATAAAATGTAAAATTGACTCCTATTTTGAGGTAAAAGAACGAAAAACTTTAATGAATTGTAACTTGCAGTGATAATAACAAGTCAGGCTGTCAAATTGAACAATTCAAATAGATATAATTTATATTAATGTAAATTGCCTCGACTATCAAATATGATGAAAAATGAAGAAGTAGCTCCACTGTATTGTCGTCTAGTGTGAAGGAATATGAGTAAGAATTCCACATTATGAATAAAAAGGTTAATTTTGTACAAATATGAAAAGAATCCAACATCAAGAAGGGGTAGGTATCGGGGTGGCAAATTGAGCTCAAACCTCTTTGACCCGCAAAATCAGGGAGAAAATTAATACAAATTATAAATTGTGATAATTGATTATTGTAGATTAAATACTTGGATAAGATTGTAAAGGTAAAACGAGTTAAATTATCATGATGGAATTTTAATAATGTTTATGCTCTACAAATAGGATTAGATGCAAAAGTTAAAGTTAAAATTCTGAAAGATATGGACAGCACGTTGGTT
>NW_025854892.1:0-1778 GCF_002878395.1 Capsicum annuum
CCATTTTGGTATTTGAATAGAATTTTGGCGTAATTATATCAAACTGAATGATAGATTGATAGTATAATGGCGATTCTTATGACTTAGTTTATGAAATATATTTTTTGTTATCGTAATTACATCAAATTGAATGATAGATTGATAGTACAATGACGATTCTTATGACTTAGTTTGGAAATATATTTTGTATTATTTAATATTTTTATCCATTTAATTGGTATATGATGGTGAGAAATTTTCTTGCATGGTTTTTAAAAGTGTAAGTGGCTAGAGGAAAGAGGAGCAATCGTGCGTAAGAGGTAGTTTCCGAATTAGTTTTCACATTACAAATTATGAATGGATTTTGAACAAAAAAGTTAGATTTCTGATAGCATTTTGCAAGCTTTTAGATTCTAAAATTTTACCTTGTGAAATGACGATTCGTTTATGCATATATTCATTTGGGGAAAGGTCTCTTCCTTTTATACTTTTTTTCTTTCGGGGTACTTTTCTGTAAGATGGCGGCTGATATTATACTTTTTTTATTGTTCCGATATAGATACTACTCAATACGGCATTATATCCTATTAGATTTAGGTGCTACCGAGTTGACATCACCCTGCATCAATTCCTATTAATTAAAGACAAGTCCTTTAACATAGATGGTCAAATGCTTTTTATGAGTGTCGCAGATTGGCAGGATATAAAATGCTGGTTTTATATTGATAGATAGGGAGAGAAATTGAGAGCGGTGGATTGACAACAGAGTGAAAAGTGACATTCTTCTCTATAGAGTTAGAATCAGATGGCGGTTAATAAGTCATAGGATTTTTTATTGTCTGATATGTGTGGTTTGGAAACTAGAGCCAAATTTTTATTTTTTCTGATTGAATGAATCATGAGGTGAAATTGATTGTTTTTAATCTTATTTTTTGATATTTTGCTGAAGTCCTACATATGTGTATGTGTTTGGCATTCATATTGGCATAACTGTTCAGTCATTGTGGAGGACTGCTCAACAAATTCGTGTCTTAGAGTTATGTCAATGAGAATACTTGATGGGTATTTTTTGAAACACTAGAGTAATTAGCTTATTTACACTCCAGCTATATATAAGTACAGGAGCCTATAAGAATCAAAATGTGTTTGTATGTCAGTATCCTCCCCCTTGGACATCTCTTTATCCTTCCTTATCGAGTTTCCTCGATACATGTTATTCTTTTTCACCTTTACATAGGAGTGGTTGGTGGAGATTGTTAAACTAGAGAAAAACAAACTTGCAGGAAGAAATTGGTTTTAATAAAGAAGCACCAACCTTCTTTTTACACATTCATGATTTTCCATGAGATGTTAATATTATGATTCTGTGTCAGTATATAAAGAGTTAATATGTCTATTTTCTCCTCCATTTAAGAGACAACTACTATCTGAAATCAAATATGTATCAGTAAGCTATGCTGTTGTAGAATGCTCGGCTAAGTTAAATGATAAGCTGGTAAAGGATGAACTTATGATGGGGAGATCTAAGAGAAATACTGTGTTGATTTCTTTCGGAAGGGACAGGAGCATGAAAAATGTAAGAAGCTTCAATGGCATGACACTTCTAGCACTCAATCAAGAGAGAAAAATGAAGATGATGATGCCTCCCTACTATTCGACACAAAAGCTTTAGACTGCACAACCAAACTGGGATATTTGACCGAAGTGAGGCGAAGCATTTTGTAATGTATGTATTGCTGAATTTACGCTTATTTTCAGGTTACATGTTTGTATGGTTAGTTAAATATAAAAAAATACTA